>NC_057804.1:144505338-144734509 GCF_018294505.1 Triticum aestivum
CGGATTCCTTTCTACCCTGGTGGCGAAACCTGATCTTGAAGATCGGATTATCGCTGCTCAAAAGCAAGACACAGGAATTTCTCGGATCAAGAGAAACATTAAGAAGGGAGTTGGTGGATGTTTCTCTATGGATGATCGTGGTGTTGTTTTCTTTGAGGATCGCTTGGTGGTTCCCAAGAATCAACATCTGCGACAATTGATCCTTAAGGAGGCGCATGAATCTCCTCTCACGATTCATCCCGGTAGTACTAAGATGTATCAGGATCTACGCCAGAGGTTCTGGTGGACTAGGATGAAGAGAGAAATCGCTGAGTTCATTGCTAAATGTGACATTTGCCGTCGTGTTAAGGCAGAGCATCAAAGACCTGCTGGCACCCTTCAGCCTTTAGCTATTCCTGAATGGAAATGGGATAAAGTTGGTATGGACTTCATCACAGGCTTTCCCAGGACCAAGAGAGGGAATAATGCTATCTTCGTAGTCGTTGATCGTCTTTCCAAAGTGGCTCACTTCCTTCCTGTTCGAGAGAGTATCACTGCTAGTCAGCTTGCTGACTTATACATTTCTCGAATAGTGTCACTTCATGGTGTTCCACTAGAGATCAACTCAGACCGTGGCAGCCTTTTCACTTCTCATTTCTGGGAGAGTTTCCAAACTGCCATGGGAACCCATCTTTCTTTCAGTACCGCTTTCCACCCTCAGTCGAGTGGCCAGGTGGAACGGGTCAATCAAATTCTCGAAGACATGCTCAGAGCTTGCGTTATCTCATTCGGTATGGATTGGGAGAAATGTCTTCCTTTTGCCGAGTTTGCTTATAACAATAGCTACCAATCCAGCCTCAAGCAAGCTCCTTTTGAGGTTCTCTATGGACGAAGATGTCGAACACCTTTGAACTGGTCAGAAACCGGTGAAAGACAATTCTTTGGACCGGATATGATCCAGGAGGCAGAAGAGCAAGTTCGCATCATTCGTGAGAATTTGAAAACAGCCCAGTCTCGTCAGAAAAGCCAGTATGATCGTCATCATAAGGATATGACTTATGAAATTGGCGACCAAGCTTACCTTCGGGTTACTCCTTTGAAGGGTACCCATCGTTTCGGTATCAAGGGCAAGTTGGCTCCTCGTTACATTGGTCCTTTTCGCATTCTCGCTAAACGAGGAGAGGTTGCCTACCAGTTGGAACTACCCCCACATCTTTCTCGAGTTCATGATGTCTTCCACGTCTCTCAACTCAGGCGTTGCTTCTCGGATCCTATTCGTGGAGTGGACCACGAAACGCTTGATCTCCAAGATAACCTCACATACCGAGAGTACCCGGTTCGCATTCTTGATCAAGCAGAGCGTGTTACTCGACGTCAGAACATCAAGTTTCTCAAAGTTCAGTGGTCTCATCATTCCGAGAGAGAGGCTACTTGGGAGCGAGAAGATCGTCTTCGACTGGAGTACCCGCTTTCTTTCCGTCGACCCCTGAATCTCGGGACAAGATTCTTTCAAGTGGGGGCGAGTTGTCACATCCCTAGTCTGGTATGACCTAGGCTAGTTAGCCATTTGTGCATCATATTTAAATTTCATTTAAATTTGAAATGAGGATTGGTGGAACCCTCAGAATCATTTTTGAAAATGACCCAAATAAAAATTTCTCCAAAAGGGTCCAAGAAAATGCTCATGTTGCCCTCTGAAAATATTGGATAGAGATAAAAATCAAAACAATATTTTTAGGAGCTCATGGACATTTATTTTGGCCATTTGGATTAATTCGATAAATATTTGCATTGGAAATATATTTCTATATATATGAAATATGGTCCAAAAATTATGCCAATTATAAAAGAGCCCTGGAATAATACCATTAGCCCCTACAAAAATTGGCATAATAAAATTAAATGATTTAATATATTTATTAAATCAAACAAATGTCAGAAAATTAGAAAAGAAAACAGAAAAGGGGAGAGAAACTTACCTGGGCCACTTACCTGGCCCATCTCCAGCTGGCGGCCCAGCCCACCCCCGCTGCCTTCTGTCGTCTCCCTCCTCGGACAGAAGGACGAGGGCGTGTGCCCGACGCTCGCCGGCACGCGCGCGCGCCACCTCCCCCCCTGCTGGCCACCTCCTGCTTCCCCGGACTCCCTCGATGCCCCGGACGAAGCCACGCAGCTGCCCCGCACCGCTCTCACTCTCCCTCGCCCTCCTCTTCTCCCCCTGCTCTCTCTCCCTCTCACCCGAGAACCACCGCCGCCGCCGACGGGCATCACCGTAGCCACCGCCTCTCCCTCGCCTCCCCGTCGTCCCCAGGAGCTCCGCCTCGTCGCCAGCTACCTCCTCGCCGAGCCACGCAAGCCGGAGTGCCCCGTGGAGCCGTCGCCGTCGCCAAATTCGACTCCGGCCGCCGTGGATCCTCGCCGGCGATTCGGGAGCTACCGGGCATCCCCGACCTCGCCCTCGCGCTCGCTGGTTCCGCGGTGAGCCCCCGCACCGAACCCCCTCCTCCCCGTGTCCGTTTGCGCCGTCTAGGCCTTAGCTCCGCCATGGCCGAAGCTCGCCTCCGCTCGAGCTTGTCGCCGGCGTTGCTCCGGCGACCTTTTGGCCACGCCAGTGCACCTAGCACTCTCGCCGCACCTCGTAGTGCCCCGCTAGCGCTTTAGTTCGCGCGTTTGCACGCTGCAGCCGCGTCCCCGAACACAGCCGAGCTCCGGCCGCCGCCGCAAGCTTGCTCCGGCGAGCTCCGGCGCCCCCGCAGCCCCCCCATCAGCTCCCCTGGTTGCGGACGAAGACGGGCTACGCCCCGGTGGTCTTCGCGCGATCAAACGCTGTCTGTAACGCAAGTCCGGCGAGTCGCCGCCGCGCTAATGGTCGCCGCCGGCCAGAACTCCGGCGGGCTGACGTGGCTTAGTTAATTAGTCACTAAACCCCCACCTACTGACGCTGACAAGTGGGCCCCAGGGCTTAGTCAAAGCTAACCAGCCCAGGTTTGACTCGGGGTTAACCCCAGTGTCACTGACGTGTGGGTCCCACACGTCAGGTTTGACCCTGGACAGCCGCGTTGACCCGCTGACGTCATGCTGACATCATGCTGGCGCAGTATATAATTTCTGGATTTAATTAAATCAGGAAATTCCAGAAATTGTTTTAAACTTCAAAAATTCATATCAATTCAACCGTAGCTCAGATTAAAATAATTTATATATGAAAAATTATCAGAAAAATGGAATCTTTCCATCTGTACTAGTTTCATGCATGACAAACCAACTTATACTTGCTGAATATGGGAAAACACATTATGGCATATATAAGAGACCTAATTTAGAAATGCATTTGAACCTTTGGTTCAAATGGACTTCAAACCAAATGTTTACTAGTTGCATTAGCTCAACAGCATCACATCTACATGCCATGTTCATGCATCATATTGTTGCATATGATTGTGTATTGATTGCCGGCACCGTTCCTTCTCGATAGGTCCTGCTCCGGAGACGTTCCAGAGTACCTGTCTGTGAAGCAGTGCCTCCCTTGTTGTTTTACCAGGCAAGCAAACCCCCCTTGTTCATTTCGATAAAACCCTACTCTCTCGCTCCTGCTCTCAGTTATTGCATTAGGACAACAACGATTCATCTGCTACTTTGTGCTGCGGTAGTTGAACCCATTCCTCTGCATGACCTGTCATTGCCACAGTAATTAGTTGAAACCCACTAGCATGTGTAGGAGTTGATTGAAGCCATTGTTGTGTTCCTACCATGCTATGCCTGCTATTGCTTAGAGTTGTGTCAGGTCTGATTCATTGGGAATGAATTGGAGTGTTACGATATGTTCTGATGCTGAGAGTGAAGTGTGTGAACACGATTTGGTAAAGGTAGCGGTGAGAGGCCATGTAGGAGTACATGGTGGGTTGTCTCGCTGGAACCGTCCTTAAGCCCTGAGTTCTGTGTATGTTGTCCAATGACTCGATACTACCACACATTGGGCTCCGGGCGCTCCAAGCCCTCTCGACTTATTAACCAACTTGATCTCTGTCCAGGAGTCGCAACTAGTTTCTGGTGTTTGTAGGTAGTGCTATTTTTCTACCAAGTGGCACCCGGCAGGGTGGGCTTGGGACAGACTAGGCACACGTGGCCCGGTGTACCGAGTGGCACCCGGTTGGTGGGCTCGGGAACCCTGCTCACATCGTTTGGGGCCGTAAGCGACACCCCGGTCGGATCTCCTTGCGGATGGAACCCGAATAGGCGATAAACCTGGACTAGAGTCTTGTGTGGTTAGTCAGGTCGTGGCCGACACCCTCGCCAGGCTTCCGCTTGAAGGTTGCCGAGATACACGACGTGTACATGGCGGTAAGTGGCGAGAGCGTGTGTGAAGAAGTACACCCCTGCAGGGTTAACATGATCTATTCGAATAGCCGGGTCCGCGGTTATGGACTTCTTGGATGCTTACATGGTACATAGACAACTTGAAGTGGATACTATAAAATGCTCAAGACAAGTGTGAGTGCTATGGATGGCCTTCTCGTAGGGAGACGGGGATGAATCCATAGTAGTGTATTGTATGGTGATTAGTGGACTCGTGTACGTTGTTTCACCTCCAAGAGTTTCTGGTAGTCGTAGAATAGGATAGCCACAGAGTCAAAGCTGGCTTGCTGCAACTAAACCCCACATTACCCTCTTGATACAAATGCATGTATGATAGGATCTGATGTAAGTCTTGCTGAGTACCTTTGTACTCATGTTGCTTTATTTATGTTTTTGCAGCGGAGACTTCGGTCTTACTAGTGTTCTTGTGGACTTCGACTAGTAGCTAGTACCTCAGCTACGATCTTGATCGGATGTTGTAGATAGTCAGGCTCTTCAGCCTTTTTCATTTGTAGATGTCTGTACCCAGACATGTAATGCTTCCGCTTGTTGCTTGTATGCTCTGTATGATGGGTCTTGTGACCCCTGTTTGCAATAATGCTATGACGGCTCTTCTGAGCCTTTATCTATATGATTGTTGAGTTATGCTGTGATGCCATGTTGTACAGCACATACTTGCATGTTATGCGTACGTGTAATGTGTAGTGCTATGTGTGGGATCTGACTATCTAGTTGTTTATTCTTAGTAGCCTCTCTTACCGGGAAATGTCTCCTAGTGCTTCCACTGAGCCCTGGTAGCTTGCTACTGCTCCGGAACACTTAGGCTGGCCGGCATGTGTCCTTCTTCGATCCTGTGTCTGTCCCTTCGGGGAAATGTCACGCGATGAATACCGGAGTCCTGCTAGCCCGCTACAGCCCGGTTCACCGGAGTCCTGTTAGCCCAGTGCTACAGCCTGGATTCACTCGCTGATGACCGACACGTTCGATGCTGGGTCATGGATGCCTGTCCCTGTAAGTTAGTGCCACTTTGGGTTTACGACTAGCCATGTCAGCCCGGGCTCTTTATCATATGGATGCTAGCGACACCATCATATACGTGTGCCAAAATGCGCAAACGGTCCCGGGCAAAGGTAAGGCGACACCCGTGGGGATACCGTGCGTGAGGCCGCAAAGTGATATGAGGTGTTACATGCTAGATCGATGTGGCATCGAGTCGGGGTCCTGACAGCTTTGGTATCAGAGCCTGACTGCCTGTAGGATTACCAAGCCATTCTGGTCGAAGTTGAGTCTAGAAATTCTTTAGTTATGTAAGGGAATTGATTGTGGGAAGGAACGTAAGGCTCTTTTACTCCTTTACCTCATGGCCTTCTGATCTGAGTCATCCTATCTTTCCGACGGGGTTAAGGAACTAGGCTTCTCTTCCGTCTATCAGGATCACGTGTTACTACTCCGTAGTTCCATAGGACTGGTTGATCAGAGTCATACCCCAGTTTTGAGTATTTCCGGTGTAGTCTGTTTAGTACTATCCCAGAACCTTGAGTGGTGATGTTGAGTTGTTGTACTACCCCATTTTTAGTAGGATGTCTCATTCTGAGCATTTTACTGCCGTTATGCTGCCGGAATTGCCCTAGGAGTTCGAGTGATACTAACTCCTTGTCCTACATTCTACAGTCCATAGTTGATGCTGATTCCGTCCTTGGTTCGTTTCTCAGGATGTCATCGGCTAAGCGAAGTTCCGTTGCTCGTAGCCAGAACCATGGATATGGTAGGGATGAGGATCCTCCCGACCAGCCTTCGTTGACAGAGTTCATGCTAGAGATGGAGAGGAACAAGCGTGAGTCTAATCGTTTGTTGGCACGTATCGAGGAGAACACCGCACATCAGTTCAAAGGGTCTGCTACCATTCATGATTTCATTCGCTTGCACCCACCTACCTTTCATCATTCCATCGAGCCACTCGATGCAGATGACTGGCTCCGTAGCATCACCCATAAGCTGCGTTCCGCGAACGTAGCTGAAGATGACAAGGTCACTTATGCCACATACCACCTGGAAGGTCCTGCTAGTCTTTGGTGGCAGAACTATGAGACTATGCTTCCAGCTGGCCAGATTCCTACCTGGAAGGATTTCACTGAGGCTTTTCGTGAGCATCACATTCCCCAGGCCCTCTTGATCGCAAGAGAGAAGAGTTCTGTAGTTTCACCCAGAGTAAGATGGCTGTTGATGCTTATAGCAGAGAGTTCGAGAACCTCGCCCGCTATGCCACAGAAGAAGTGTCCACGGACGCCAAGAAGCAAGCTAGGTTCCGGAAGGGTCTCAACCCCAAGTTGCGTCGTGATCTCCACCTGCATCATTGTGATACATTCCAAGCCCTTGTGAACAAAGCCATCAATGCAGAGACAGCTCAGCTCACTTACGAGGAGTCTCGTAAGCACACCCGTGATTTGGGATCCTCCTCTGGCTCTAGCTCCCAGAAGCGCCGGATTTGGGTTCCAAACTCCGCTCTTCCTTCCGGTTATACACCGAGGTCATCCTATGTGGTGCCTCCTCCAGCTCAGTCGTATGTTCCACCCAGGCCTACTGGTAGACCGCTTGTTAGTGCGGGTCCCCGTCCAACCTCAGGGACTTGCTTCACATGCGGGAAGCCAGGACACTATGCACGTGATTGCTCTCAGACTAGTTATGCTCCACCCCAGCCCGAGAAGACTGTTGGCTGTATTAAGCCATCACGCAAGATGATCAGTGTCAAGTCAGCCCCACTGAACGTGGACGTGTGCATCACGTCTCAGCTAAAGACGCTCATGATGATCCAGATGTCGTTCTTAGCACACTCCTTGTCAATTGTCACCCAGCATCAGTTCTATTCGATACTGGAGCATCTCACTCCTTCATTTCTGAAGGCTATGCTCGTTTGCACGACATGTCATTTTGTGATATGCCAACTCCGCTTGAAATCCAAACCCCAGGGTCTAGATGGCAGACCACCAGAATCAGCCATGGTAACGAAATCCTTGTTGACAGACTTGTATTCCTTGCATCACTTGTAGCCCTCAAGTCCTCAGATATTAACATCATCTTGGGTATGGACTGGATGACAGCTCATCATGCCAAGATTGATTGTTACACAAGATCTGTTCAACTTACACACCCATCTGGCAAGATAGTCACCGTCTCCACTAGAGTTGCAAAGCGTCAGCTCTATTCTCTTAATGCCAGCCCTCTTCCAGACCTTGAAGATATCCCGGTAGTCCGTGACTTTCCGGATGTCTTTCCAGAGGAACTGCCAGGTGTTCCACCTGACAGAGATGTAGAGTTCGTCATAGATCTTATCCCAGGAACAGCTCCAATCTCCCGGAGACCTTACAAGATGGCACCCCTAGAACTAGCCGAGCTTAAGAAACAACTCGATGAGTCCTTGCAAAAGGGTTTCATCCGTCCTAGTTCTTCTCCTTGGGCTTGCCCCGTCCTCTTCGTCAAGAAGAAAGACGGTACGGACCGGATGGTTGTAGATTATCGTCCCGTTAATTTGGTCACGATAAAGAACAAGTATCCGCTTCCCAGGATCAACGACCTGTATGATCAGCTCGCTGGATCCTCAGTCTTCTCCAAGATGGATTTAAGGTTAGGCTACCATCAAATCAAGATCAGAAACGGGGACATTCCCAAGACAGCTTTTGTCACTCGTTATGGCCAGTACGAGTACACCGTCATGTCCTTTGGCCTAACCAACGCCCCAGCCACATTCTCCCGCTTGATGAACTCGATCTTCATGGAGTACTTAGATAAGTTCGTCGTGGTTTACCTCGATGATATTCTTATTTACTCGAAGAACGAGGAAGAGCATGCCGAACATCTTAGACTTGTGTTAGAAAAACTCAGAGAACACCGCCTTTATGCCAAGTTCTCCAAGTGTGAATTTTGGTTGCCAGAAGTGACCTACCTAGGCCACGTAATCTCTGGTAAGGGCATTGCTGTCAATCCCGAGAGAGTTCAAGCCGTTCTCGATTGGACTCCACCTGAGACCGTTAAACAAGTTAGGAGTTTCCTTGGTCTAGCCAGCTATTGTCGCCGCTTTGTTGAAAACTTCTCCAAAGTAGCCAAACCCCTCACGGAACTTCTCAAGAAAGATAAAAAGTTTGAGTGGTCCCCACAGTGTGAGTACAGTTTTCAGGAACTGAAAAGACGCCTGACTTCTGCTCCCATACTTGTGCCACCGGATTTCACTAAAGACTTTATTATCTACTGCGACGCCTCACGACAAGGACTAGGTTGCATTCTTATGCAGGATCGTCATGTGATTGCCTATGCATCTCGACAGTTGCATCCACATGAGGAGAATTATCCTACACATGATCTAGAGCTTGCAGCCGTAGTCTATGCACTCAAGACCTGGCGACATTACCTCCTTGGTAAACGTTGCGAGATCTACACCGATCACCAGAGTCTCAAGTATATCTTCACCCAACCGGATCTGAACCTTAGGCAAAGACGTTGGTTGGAGTTGATCACAGATTATGATCTAGGGATTACCTACACCCCAGGCAAAGCCAATGTCATGGCTGATGCTCTAAGCCGTAAATCCTATTGCAACAATCTCATGTTGCAGCAAGGCCAACCACTTCTCCATGAGGAATTCTGTAAGCTTAACCTTCACATAGCTCCTCGCGGATTCCTTTCTACCCTGGTGGCGAAACCTGATCTTGAAGATCGGATTATCGCTGCTCAAAAGCAAGACACAGGAATTTCTCGGATCAAGAGAAACATTAAGAAGGGAGTTGGTGGATGTTTCTCTATGGATGATCGTGGTGTTGTTTTCTTTGAGAATCGCTTGGTGGTTCCCAAGAATCAACATCTGCGACAATTGATCCTTAAGGAGGCGCATGAATCTCCTCTCACGATTCATCCCGGTAGTACTAAGATGTATCAGGACCTACGCCAGAGGTTCTGGTGGACTAGGATGAAGAGAGAAATCGCTGAGTTCATTGCTAAATGTGACGTTTGTCGTCGCGTTAAGGCAGAGCATCAAAGACCTGCTGGCACCCTTCAGCCTTTAGCTATTCCTGAATGGAAATGGGATAAAGTTGGTATGGACTTCATCACCGGCTTTCCCAGGACCAAGAGAGGGAATAACGCTATCTTCGTAGTCGTTGATCGTCTTTCCAAAGTGGCTCACTTCCTCCTGTTCGAGAGAGTATCACTGCTAGTCAGCTTGCTGACTTATATATTTCTCGAATAGTGTCACTTCATGGTGTTCCACTAGAGATCAATTCAGACCGTGGCAGCCTTTTCACTTCTCATTTCTGGGAGAGTTTCCAAACTGCCATGGGAACCCATCTTTCCTTCAGTACCGCTTTCCACCCTCAGTCGAGTGGTCAGGTGGAACGGGTCAATCAAATTCTCGAAGACATGCTCAGAGCTTGCGTTATCTCATTCGGTATGGATTGGGAGAAATGTCTTCCTTTCGCCGAGTTTGCTTATAACAATAGCTACCAATCCAGCCTCAAGCAAGCTCCTTTTGAGGTTCTCTATGGACGAAGATGTCGAACACCTTTGAACTGGTCAGAAACCGGTGAAAGACAATTCTTTGGACCGGATATGATCCAGGAGGCAGAAGAGCAAGTTCGCATCATTCGTGAGAATTTGAAAACAGCCCAGTCTCGTCAGAAAAGCCAGTACGATCGTCATCATAAGGATATGACTTATGAGATTGGCGACCAAGCTTACCTTCGGGTTACTCCTTTGAAGGGTACCCATCGTTTCGGTATCAAGGGCAAGTTGGCTCCTCGTTACATTGGTCCTTTTCGTATTCTCGCTAAACGAGGAGAGGTTGCCTACCAGTTGGAACTACCCCCACATCTTTCTCGAGTTCATGATGTCTTCCACGTCTCTCAACTCAGGCGTTGCTTCTCGGATCCCATCCGCGGAGTGGACCACGAAACGCTTGATCTCCAAGATAACCTCACATACCGAGAGTACCCGGTTCGCATTCTTGATCAAGCAGAGCGTGTTACTCGACGTCAGAACATCAAGTTTCTCAAAGTTCAGTGGTCTCATCATTCCGAGAGAGAAGCTACTTGGGAGCGAGAAGATCGTCTTCGACTGGAGTACCCCGCTTTCTTTCCGTCGACCCCTGAATCTCGAGACGAGATTCTTTCAAGTGGGGGCGAGTTGTCACATCCCTAGTCTGGTATGACCTAGGCTAGTTAGCTATTTGTGCATCATATTTAAATTTCATTTAAATTTGAAATGAGGATTGGTGGAACCCTCAGAATCATTTTTGAAAATGACCCAAATAAAAATTTCTCCAAAAGGGTCCAAGAAAATGCTCATGTTGCCCTCTGAAAATATTGGACAGAGATAAAAATCAAAACAATATTTTTAGGAGCTCATGGACATTTATTTTGGCCATTTGGATTAATTCGATAAATATTTGCATTGGAAATATATTTCTATATATATGAAATATGGTCCAAAAATTATGCCAATTATAAAAGAGCTCTGGAATAATACCATTAGCCCCTACAAAAATTGGCATAATAAAATTAAATGATTTAATATATTTATTAAATCAAACAAATGTCAGAAAATTAGAAAAGAAAACAGAAAAGGGGAGAGAAACTTACCTGGGCCACTCACCTGGCCCATCTCCAGCTGGCGGCCAGCCCACCCCCCCCCCCGCTGCCTTCTGTCGTCTCCCTCCTCGGACAGAAGGACGAGGGCGTGTGCCCGACGCTCGCCGGCACGCGCGCGCGCCACCTCCCCCCCTGCTAGCCACCTCCTGCTTCCCCGGACTCCCTCCCAATGCCACGGAGACGGCCACGCACCCCAGGCCCTCTCATTCCTCCTCCCCCCCATGCTTATCCCCTCCTCTGGCTCCCCCTCACTTCCACCGAACGCGGCCGCCGCCGCCGACGAGAACCACCACGGCCACCGGCCTCCCCTCGCCTCCCCGACACACGCGGAAGCTCCGCTCCTCCGCCCTGAAGCTCCCCGTCAAGCCGTGCCCCTCCGGACACCCCGTGGAGCCGTCGCCGTCGCCAAATTCGACTCCGGCCGCCGTGGATCCTCGCCGGCGATTCGGGAGCTACCGGGCATCCCCGACCTCGCCCTCGCGCTCGCTGGTTCCGCGGTGAGCCCCCGCACCGAACCCCCTCCTCCCCGTGTCCGTTTGCGCCGTCTAGGCCTTAGCTCCGCCATGGCCGAAGCTCGCCTCCGCTCGAGCTTGTCGCCGGCGTTGCTCCGGCGACCTTTTGGCCACGCCAGTGCACCTAGCACTCTCGCCGCACCTCGTAGTGCCCCGCTAGCGCTTTAGTTCGCGCGTTTGCACGCTGCAGCCGCGTCCCCGAACACAGCCGAGCTCCGGCCGCCGCCGCAAGCTTGCTCCGGCGAGCTCCGGCGCCCCCGCAGCCCCCCCATCAGCTCCCCTGGTTGCGGACGAAGACGGGCTACGCCCCGGTGGTCTTCGCGCGATCAAACGCCGTCTGTAACGCAAGTCCGGCGAGTCGCCGCCGCGCTAATGGTCGCCGCCGGCCAGAACTCCGGCGGGCTGACGTGGCTTAGCTAATTAGTCACTAATCCCCCACCTACTGACGCTGACCAGTGGGCCCAGGGCTTAGTCAAAGCTAGTCAGCCCGGGTTTGACTCGGGGTTAACCCCAGTGTCACTGACGTGTGGGTCCCACACGTCAGGTTTGACCCTGGACAGCCGCGTTGACCCGCTGACGTCGTGCTGACGTCATGCTGGCGCAGTATATAATTTCTGGATTTAATTAAATCAGGAAATTCCAGAAATTGATTTAAACTTCAAAAATTCATATCAATTCAACCGTAGCTCAGATTAAAATAATTTATATATGAAAAATTATCAGAAAAATGCAACCTTTCCATCTGTACTAGTTTCATGCATGAAAAACCAACTTATACATGCTGAATATGGGAAAACACATTATGGCATATATAAGAGACCTAATTTAGAAATGCATTTGAACCTTTGGTTCAAATGGACTTCAAACCAAATGTTTACTAGTTGCATTAGCTCAACAGCATCACATCTACATGCCATGTTCATGCATCATATTGTTGCATATGATTGTGTATTGATTGCCGGCACCGTTCCTTCTCGATAGGTCCTGCTCCGGAGACGTTCCAGAGTACCTGTCTGTGAAGCAGTGCCTCCCTTGTTGATTTACCAGGCAAGCAAACCCCCTTGTTCATTTCGATAAAACCCTACTCTCTCGCTCCTGCTCTCAGTTATTGCATTAGGACAACAACGATTCATCTGCTACTTTGTGCTGCGGTAGTTGAACCCATTCCTCTGCATGACCTGTCATTGCCACAGTAAATAGTTGAAACCCACTAGCATGTGTAGGAGTTGATTGAAGCCACTGATGTGTTCCTACCATGCTATGCCTGCTATTGCTTAGAGTTGTGTCAGGTCTGATTCATTGGGAATGAATTGGAGTGTCACGATATGTTCTGATGCTGAGAGTGAAGTGTGTGAACACGATTTGGTAAAGGTAGCGGTGAGAGGCCATGTAGGAGTACATGGTGGGTTGTCTCACTGGAACCGTCCTTAAGCCCTGAGTTCTGTGTATGTTGTCCAATGACTCGATACTACCACACATTGGGCTCCGGGCGCTCCAAGCCCTCTCGACTTATTAACCAACTTGATCTCTGTCCAGGAGTCGCAACTAGTTTCTGGTGTTTGTAGGTAGTGCTATTTTTCTACCAAGTGGCACCCGGCAGGGTGGGCTTGGGACAGACTAGGCACACGTGGCCCGGTGTACCGAGTGGCACCCGGTTGGTGGGCTCGGGAACCCTGCTCACATCGTTTGGGGCCGTAAGCGACACCCCGGCCGGATCTCCTTGCGGATGGAACCCGAATAGGCGATAAACCTGGACTAGAGTCTTGTGTGGTTAGTCAGGTCGTGGCCGACACCCTCGCCAGGCTTCCGCTTGAAGGTTGCCGAGATACATGACGTGTACATGGCGGTAAGTGGCGAGAGCGTGTGTGAAGAAGTACACCCCTGCAGGGTTAACATGATCTATTCGAATAGCCGGGTCCGCGGTTATGGACTTCTTGGATGCTTACATGGTACATAGACAACTTGAAGTGGATACTATAAAATGCTCAAGACAAGTGTGAGTGCTATGGATGGCCTTCTCGTAGGGAGACGGGGATGAATCCATAGTAGTGTATTGTATGGTGATTAGTGGACTCGTGTACGTTGTTTCACCTCAAGAGTTTCTGGTAGTCGTAGAATAGGATAGCCACAGAGTCAAAGCTGGCTTGCTGCAACTAAACCCCACATTACCCTCTTGATACAAATGCATGTATGATAGGATCTGATGTAAGTCTTGCTGAGTACCTTTGTACTCATGTTGCTTTATTTATGTTTTTGCAGCGGAGACTTCGGTCTTACTAGTGTTCTCGTGGACTTCGACTAGTAGCTAGTACCTCAGCTACGATCTTGATCGGATGTTGTAGATAGTCAGGCTCTTCAGCCTTTTTCATTTGTAGATGTCTGTACCCAGACATGTAATGCTTCCGCTTGTTGCTTGTATGCTCTGTATGATGGGTCTTGTGACCCCTGTTTGCAATAATTGCTATGACGGCTCTTCTGAGCCTTTATCTATATGAGTTGTTGAGTTATGCTGTGATGCCATGTTGTACAGCACATACTTGCATGTTATGCGTACGTGTAATGTGTATTGCTATGTGTGGGATCTGACTATCTAGTTGTTTATTCTTAGTAGCCTCTCTTACCGGGAAATGTCTCCTAGTGCTTCCACTGAGCCCTGGTAGCTTGCTACTGCTCCGGAACACTTAGGCTGGCCGGCATGTGTCCTTCTTCGATCCTGTGTCTGTTCCTTCGGGGAAATGTCACGCGATGAATACCGGAGTCCTGCTAGCCCGCTACAGCCCGGTTCACCGGAGTCCTGTTAGCCCAGTGCTACAGCCTGGATTCACTCGCTGATGACCGACACGTTCGATGTTGGGTCATGAATGCCTGTCCCTGTAAGTTAGTGCCACTTTGGGTTTACGACTAGCCATGTCAGCCCGGGCTCTTTATCATATGGATGCTAGCGACACCATTATATACGTGTGCCAAAATGCGCAAACGGTCTCGGGCAAAGGTAAGGCGACACCCGTGGGGATACCGTGCGTGAGGCCGCAAAGCGATATGAGGTGTTACATGCTAGATCGATGTGGCATCGAGTCGGGGTCCTGACAATTAGGATACAAAAACTAGCACCAATCTAGGGCGGCCTATCAAGAAAGAAGTATCCTCTTGGGAATGCCTCCTTGGCTTTTCTCCTCCTTCCAATGTCCAGGGTGAAAATCCATGTTCACTTTGGCAGACATAGTGGCGGCGACACTTTGTTTCATGACCCTCTTGAGGGCATCGGTAGCGAGGGCATGTGTCTTTCGGTCGTTGCGGCATGTTCGAGATGATTTAGAGTTCCGTCCAGCAACGCCTCAGTTCTGACAACTAATGTTTGCACCTATCTTTTACTCTTGATGGAATCTTCTCTCGGTCGTTTCTGCTTGACGGCAGGGTCAACGTTCCTAGGTCTGGAGCGAGAGGATGGAGGGTCCTCTCCGACAACAGTTTGGTGGGGTGGTGCGACGAAATCCAGTTATTTCTTCTAGGTGTCATGTGTTCGCTTGTCGGTGGCCTTGATGGCGTCTTGCATTGTCTGGCCTCTCTTGTGCTTATTCTAGGCGGTTTGTTGGAGACGAGTAGTAGTGCTTTTATCAGCATGTTTGAGGGTTTCCTTAGCACTATGTATCATTCGGTAGTGTGGCTTTATATTTATAAAGCGGACAAAAGACTGTTTCGTGAGAGAGAGAGAGAGAGAGAGAATAAAAGAAGGGGAAAATAGGTAAATCTAAAAGGACCGACAGTGGAAAACCGTCTATGCACCAACCAACCACTTGCGCGGTTATCATGTTTCCAGAAAAGGCGAGCTTAGCCGTAAAGGTACACATCTACCTGTCGTCAGATGACAAAATTGATTCATTTAATTTCTTTTTGTTTGCGGCGATTCGTCGCATCTGGCATCTATCTATCATATGGTTGATGGCATCAGGCAGGCATTAAGGACAAAGCATCTATGTTGGAAACCTGGGACATCAAGAGTTTATATAGTATCTTTTACTAACAACTCGGCATTGCTGTGATTTGTTTGCTGAACCATTATTGTTATTTAACCTCTGAAATTGTTTGGACGGCTTGTTAGGAAAGTGAAGGGGTTGGGTGTTGGATCTATCCTCCCTAGTGATAGGGACGATTTCTTTAAAAAACTCTGACAAGTGGAGTTTAGATACTCCGGATCAAACTTGTCTGCAAGTGCTCGGGTTAATCGCTAACTCTGCTTTCAGCGGTTTAATAAAAGGATAGTCTTTCCGTAGTTTTTTTGTGTGGATATCCATAGTTTTTTTTTTGCGAAGGGGAGCCTTGGTGCAGTGGTAAAGCTGCTGCCTTGTGACCATAAGGCCACGGGTTTAAGCCTTGACAACAGCCTCTTACAGAAATGTAGGGATTTTCTGTATTTTGTTACCTACCATTTCTGTATTTTGTTACCCACCATTTCTGTATTTTGTTACCTATCGGTTACTATTTTCTATAATTCCAAAAGAAAAACTTATTCCGTACTATTTTGTACCACCATGTTGCATGCTCTGTACCTGTAGTGCTACTCGTTCCAACGCTTATGAGCTGAGCTTTGATATTACTTTGAAGTCTATCTTTGACATGTTGGATTACATCCTCTGTGCCCTATCCTTCCCTGTCTCTGAACTTCATTCTTCCTTCAGAGACAGGCCTTGATCACTCACGGCGGACGAGTAGCAGCGCCTTGTTTCCGCTTTGTTCTTGATTCACCTGTTCCTTAAAAATTTGATCAAGCATATGTTTCAGGGACAGGGGAACCAATGTGGCATCAAGCACAGTTAATCAGCATCAACTGGGCATCTAAAACATTGATGCTTAATTCTCTCGGGGTTGCGACAAAGAGAACACTTCTTTCTTAAAAGATAATCTTTCGTAAGATGACAACACCTAAACTTCCATCTAGAACTTCGCCGAAACCTGACACCATCATGAGATTTCTCAGTATCTTCCAAGACAATGAATGTACTGAAAAATCCTTACTGGTAGAGATGTTCCAAACCAACCTGTCGTCACCATAAGATATCTCACTATCTTCACGTTGCTGAATAATCCTCATCAGGCATCACGCCAGATTATACATCTTCGGATGCAGAGCAAAAAAAAAACATCAACTAAAGCAAAAGTAAAGTTATAACGTGTCAGCCATCGAAACTCTTTATCTGCATTCGCGTACATCATGTCCATAGAAAATGAACTATCATGTTTTTCTTGTCTATCTGCTCATAAAAATGAAATCAGTCTAAGCATTGTATTTGATAGGTACAAACATACTCATACAGAAATAAACTTCAATTAATGTAAATTAACCTGCCGTCGATTTACCAAATATCCCACAAAGTTCCAACTAACAAAACCGATACAAAGATGTAAATCTTCAAATTAGCAAGTTGTAAGAGCAAGGTTTTCATAAAGTAAATATCCATGTCGTCAGATTACAATTTCAATCCGTAGCAAGATATTCTTTCGGATCTGCGGCAATGCATCGCAGCAGGCATCAATCATGGATCAGGGCATCAGGCATCAAGGGCAGAAGCATATATGTTGGATACCTAGGACATAAAGAGTTTATCCTCCAACGACTTGACATAGTTGTGATTGGTTAGCTCAATCGAATCAGTAATTTTACTGTTGATATTTTTGGATGTTCGATTAGGAAAGTGAAAAAGAAACACTTGGATGTTGGACCTATCCCCTGTGGTAGTGACAATTTCTTTAATTTACTCACAAGTGGAGTTCAGATATTTTGTAGATCGAACCTGCCAGCAAGTGAATTTATACGCTTGATATTTATTTTCTTTACCGATAACTTTGCTTTCTGTTGTTCAATAAGAGGATACCCCTCTTTGGATAAAAATCTATTATTTCGCTTTCTCGGTGAAGCTGCAGCTCTCTGCAAATCGTTGGCTATCTATTACCAGTTTTATTACTACTTATCGGATCAGACTGAATAGGCACCACTTGTTGATTTTTGTTATGCCGCTGCTAGAAGGAGGGCGCGAGAGGGCTGGCCGGGGGCCTTTTTGCCCACGGCCGGGCAAGAGGGGGCCTTCTTAATTCTTGTTTGATTAGATTGATACATCTCCTCTCTTTATATAGAGAGGTTTACTTGACTCACAAGCAAGGCTTACTTGACCTCTAAGCAAGCGACCCTTATCTCTAATTAACCCTAACACTAATGGGCCCATTAGGCCCATTACGTACTCTAACAATTTTCTACTTCCTTCGTACAGTCTGTGCATTGGTTATTGAGTATGACAGCTGAGCAACCTCTGTTAATATGAAAATTCTTCCAAAATCTGGCAAGAAATTTCCTTGGGACATATTCAGCTCCCGATAAGTAATAAACAATAAACTAGATGAAGGGAGAGCCATCTCTCCAGAGGCCTTTCTGAAGATTATCTTACCCAAATTATAACTCACATCATGAAAAGAAAAACGGAACAGTTGTAGCTTTCTTCCAGAGATGGCAAATCACAAAAAGTTCAAGTGCTGGCATAGCTAGTAAGTTGTATGTTTTGAGAAATGTCTTTATGGAGGTGTAGTGGGAGCTTTCTACTGTAAATGCTTGGCATAGCATTTAATTTCACCCGAAATGAGCATTATGACAGGAGTAGTAAACAGGAACAACCTTTATTATGCATCTCAACTTCTCAACAATGCCTCAACAGAATGCCTCACCTCATGTAGGAAAAAATATATTTTGTACAAAGAACACAAGCATTTAAAATAGGATCGTTCCAGCTGAAAACCGGACGAATTCGCAGAACCAAAACTAAATACTCAAGATTCCAAAACCTACTCTAGCTGCTGCTGGTGGTCATCTCCGTGCCAGGCCCAGACTATGTCCTTCAGCGCTGGCCGGATGTCCTCCAATAGCTCCCGGTACTCCAGCGGATCACCACTTGTTTGTTTCATCTCAATGAGGTGGTGGGAAGGTGTGATCTCGAAGATCTCCATGTCTAACTGAACAGCACCATTCCTTCCCTCCTTCCTTGCTTGCATCTTCACCACACCATTGTCCTTCTTCCTTACCCTGAGATTCAGCGCCTTTGCAACGTATTCCAGCTTCGAGATGATGGCTGAAGCAGGCTTGTCTGAAGTGAACCTTGTCTCCTTTCTGCAGTCCTCTTGGATGAATAGGCCGGACAGGTCAAACCCCGTGGAGAAGGAGATGATCTCAAAGGCATTTAAGTTTGTCACCATCAGGGGCTGCACATCTTCATGAGTGTTCTTCCTTGGCCTCACACCAGCTGTAGGAGGAGCATTTGTGGTGACATTCTCACTGGGAGTTCTCTCCTTCACTGCAAGGGTGCCCCTTGGACCTTTCCGAAACCAGGTAGACTCTTTTATCTTCTGGATAGATGCCCTGGTGCTTGGATTGGGGTCCAGGATCTTGAACAAGAGCTTCTGGAGTTTGTGTGAGAACCAGCTGGGGCACCTGAAATCTCCTTGCTCAATCTTCCGGTACATGTCCATCAAGTTGGAACCATGGAAAGGGAGATAACCAGCAACAAGAACAAAAAGGATAACACCACAAGACCAGATATCTGATTTCGCACCATCGTAACCTGTCTTGCTGATGACCTCCGGAGCTACATATGCAGGTGTTCCGCAGGTGGTGTGGAGCAAGCCATCTTGCCTCTTTGACTCTGAAAGTGCGCTCAGTCCAAAATCTGAGACCTTAAGGTTCTCATTCTCATCCAGGAGCAGGTTCTCCAGCTTGAGATCCCGGTGATACACGCCTTGGCTGTGGCAGTAATCCACTGCACTGATGAGCTGCTGGAAATACTTATGTGCAGCACCCTCTGTGAGCTTGCCACTCTTTGCAACCTTGTCAAAGAGCTCACCGCCTTTCACATACTCCATGACAAAGTATATTTTGTTTCGTGTCGCCATGACCTCATGAAGCTGAACAATGTTCTTGTGTGCCACCAGCCGCATGGTTGTGACCTCACGCCTGATTTGCTCCGAGAGCCCAACCTTGAGCACCTTCTCCTTGTCCAGCATCTTTATGGCGACGCTTTGGTTCGACTCTAGGCTCCTTGCATAGTGCACCTTGCCGAATGTTCCTTTCCCCAACAATCTTCCCAGCTCGTACCGCTCCATTAGAATCTTCCCTCTGTTTGCCATGACTTCAAGCTGCGTAAAACCACAGCCTATATTGTGGCTATAATTCAAATGGACTGCGGCACTTCAACCATCCTCTCCAAGGTAGTCTTGATCCACTACAATGAACAACACTCTCATGTCTTTGTCTCGACGGAGTCTAGATGGTGTAGAGCTGATGCAAACAAGATGGTTGCTCGCATAAAGAGTTGACCAACTCAGCTCCTGTGGAGAAGAGGCAATCTCCTTTATCGCGCAGGTGAAATTTCTTCTAAGCAAGCACATCTTTCAGCATTCCCCGAGGCTTTGAGTGCTTATTCTGTATTGGAGTTCTCTGCAAATAAGAAAAGAAGTATTCAGATTCTGCAATTGAAAATTCAAAACATACCCTTGTATGGATTACTGAAGAAATAACAAAACATTTATTGGTTGGTTTAACAACTGGGGCATACAGAAGAATGGTGAAACAAATTTGATTCTTGCATAATCTTTAGAGGAAACAATCTGACAGGATCAGGGACATGGCGGTCGGTGGTTTATATGAAACAAAACATTTGTTCTGTGCACACGGCAAACACCAGAATTAGTCAAAAAAAAAAACCTAGAAACAACAGAAAACGTATCTGTAATTCTACTTATTTTACTTTAGAACCAAGGCTGCATACTTCTGCATCCAGTTGAGAATGTAAACATAGGTATACAGAAGAGTCAGAGTTCAGAAGCAACTCGCTGGTCTTCTAGATCTTTACCTCTTGGGGAAAAAAATCGTATGCAGGAGTATTTCTAACAAACTATAGACATTGTAGAAACATAACACGGTCGACAGATTCATCATGAAGAAAAAGGCCAAATACGTTTAATTTTGCAGAGAATTGCGCTATTCCTCCAACCAATGCTAAAACTAAGAGCATAACAACTTGCAAATTCCCAGATCCAATCCAACCGCATGAATGCACCGCCGCACTCGGCTGAAAGCAGCCTCGACGATATTTAGAAGGCCATAAATTTGGCCCATACACACCCAAACTCTGATAGACGGGAAAGAATTACTTCCCCAATGATTCTCCCTTGGCAAAAATGAAGAAGACGCACAAACTAGCCAAGAAGGATCGACGGCTCGCATTGAGGCTGAACGGAATCAAAAAACATCAAGGAACGGGGAGGGGATTTTGCGGGCGTACCTTCCGGCGCCGCCAAGAGGGGAGGCTCCGGATCCAAGCTGGGACCTCGAGGCAGTTCTCTCTCTGTGTCTGTGCCTCTGTGTGAGGTGCTGGAGTTTTGGTTTTGGTGTGTGTGCTTGACTGCTTGTGAAGGAGGAGGCCGCTCTTCTTATATAAAGCAGAGCAGAGCAGGGCAGGGGAGGAGCCGCCGGAGGGAAGGGGGAGGGAGGAGAAGAAACTAGTTTGTGGTGGATTTGACCAAGATGCCCCCGGTGCGTTTCCTGGGCACCGCATCGCAGAGGGGCATATTCCTGGTAGAGTGGTACAAATCGTATCATTGTGTCTTCATGATTAGGAGAGAGGAGAATTGTGCTCGTACGACCCGTGATGTCATATTAGGTAGCACGGAGTATTTATAAGAACATCCTTATAGAAATTGAAAAGTACATTCAAATCTTTGGAGTACCGAAGCCTTCTTCCTCTTGCATCCATTGGCGGCGCCCCGTGAGCAAAACTCGTTGCCGTTTTCTAGGTCTCTGTCTCGGTGAAGAAAACTTGTTTAAACCTACTCCCTCCGTTCTCAAATAGATGATCCAACTTTGTACTAACTTTAGTACAAAGTTGGGTCATCTATTTTGGAATGGAGGGAGTAGAAGCTTGTGGAAACAATGGTCTGGAAATCGTCGATGCAAACGTAAAGATGCTGATGACCACAATTAGCGTAGCAAATCGTTAGCTAGGGGAAGAAAACATCATATAGGGCATGTATAACAATGTAGGTCTTGTCAGACGGAGTCGGGGAACACAACTCTTCGACGCTCTCCGACGAGGACAAAACTGACTAACCTTCATTGATCAGAACTGAAGCCGAAGGACCAAGATGGAATCGGAGGGGGCGGCCTAATTTAGATTTTCGCTGTGCTCAAGCTTTCCCTATTACTCCCTCCATTCCTTTATATTAGGTGTATTTGTTTTTTGGTAAAATTTCATAATATAAGGTGTATTTGTTCTAATTCCTCGTAATTCCGTTATTGACCCTCCAAAAAAAGGAAAGTATCTCCCACCTGATTGCATGTATCTCTCCTTGTACAGAAAAAAAGGAAACTATATCTCTCCCGATTGCATGTACTTGTTTCTTTCCTAGCCCAAATGATTTACTTGCCGCTAATAAATGAATTGGACAAGGGTAATTGCATGTATTTGTTTCTTTCCTAGCCCAAATGATTTAGTTGCCGCTAATAAATGAATTGGACAAGGGTAATTTCATCCTAAATTGTCTATAATTATGTATCTTGGTCATTGTGCCAAGAATAATACACCTTACATAAAGGAATGGAAGGAGTAAAAAATGAAAATGTTGGTCGATGATTTGCTTGTTTAAAGGTTGGCCAACATTAGTTGTCGTCCTTCTCTCTCTAGATCCTCATGTTGTTCCACCAGTAAGGTCGGTGGTTATTCTCGCCTATGTATGATCCTCATGTGGTGTGTGGGGGGGGAGGGGAGGTTTTGCGTGTCCGTCTCTTAGGTAAGGTTAGGTTTTGATTTCATGTTGGCAACCACATTTGAGCGATGGCGTCAACAGTGTGGAGAAGGCAGTGGGTGAGCGTCATCGTCAGGCATGTGCTTTGGAGCGCTGACAGGTTTGGTTGTTGGCTTGTTACCAGCGGCCTCATCTTGTGTGTAGGTTTTTCCCACATGCGGGCGATCACATGCCAGGTCATTGGTTCCCACCTATGATGCTAGTCTGACCATCGAAACAGATCGAGCATGTGCCCCCGCCTGAAAGGATCGAGACAGACCTAGAGGGATGAATAGTTCAACTACAAATTTTACTAAGGTGAGATAAATAACATATATGAAGTTTGCAAGGTCAAGGGACCAATGTAATAACACAAGTAAACAGGCTAGTGTTAGGGTTAACCAAAGACCATAGAGACGAAGATGTATCCTAGTGTTCCCTCTCTTGGAAGGGAGCTAGTCACAAATGGAGAGGCGGGAGTTCCATAAAGGAACAAGAAACGCCACAAAGGCTCACCTTTTCCTTGAAACATCACCATAGAGGAGATTCTTAACCACTAGTGGGTAGACCTTGAGGAGAGATCCAAACCGTCACACACAATTTGATTCCTTCACCGGAGACTCCTACCGCCTAGGAGTCTCCAACCTTCAAGAGTAAAGCCAAATGATGAAATCAAAGGGAACTCGATTTCCTTTGGTGAGAACGTAGATCGGGGCTCCTCTCTATTTTTTCCTTGAAGAATGGATGTGAAAGGATTCAAGGCTCAGAGCCTGTGAAATGGAGTATGAGAGACAAATATGTTCAACTCGAGTAGAAAAAGAAGAAAACACTTGGTGAAGAATGAGTGGACCTTTATATAGCCCACTTTGAAATATGTCCATTAGGTTTAACTTCGACCACCCAGAAGCTATATATCCCGGAACATCCACTATAGGGTTTGGACTGCCGGATTTGGGGGATAGGTTCTAGATATGGCCCCGCAACTTTCTAAGCTCTTGGAGGTTATAGGCCAATTTCTTAACACATCCCGAAAGCTAGTTGTAAGTGCATCTACTACCCCTAGTAGATTTTGATGATTAAAGAAAAAAAATTTAAGGGACTAATATGTATGTTAAATATGCACAGGTGAAAATCCCTGATGATTTAGTTTAACTGAAGGATTACGACCATTAGAAAAAGTTGACGGATCATTGAAGTCTACGGGAATGCCGTTGAAAATTGAAGACCGAAGAGTGGATTGCTACTTACTAGTTTATTTAATTCTTCACTGAGTCGTAGGACAAACTGTACTATTAAGGGGGATCAGAGTGAAGCAAGACTAAAAGTCTTCATGTGTGTGCTCAGTCTGAACCTATCTACACTTGTGAGTGAAGACTTAATTGGAAATCTCCTTCCAAGCGAGCCTACTAGGTCCCGTGATGAAGTTAATTCTTCAAGTCACCCGAGTTATTTTCCTCATTGATGAGTAGCGTGCTGGTGAGTGTGTCTCATCCAATAGTCATATCGGTACTCAGGGGCAGTGTGCCAGCTATATATAGCCCCTGCCCCTTAGATAACGGGTGGTTGCTCGAGTGATATTTTGCTGCGTCTGCAAAGAGCGTCCTTCCTTGCAGAGATGTGAACCAATCCTAAGTGAGGAAAATCACCCAAGGCGAAGAACAGAAAGTGACTGAGCATCACTAAAGAATCGACTCGATCCTAGCTCGTGATCTATTACTCTTGAGAACTTGGCGTCCTCTAGACGGTTAGGCATAGTTATGTAAGAATCGAAAGTTCGAATTCACTGAAGGACAAGTTTGCACCGGACCAAAGATCACCGCAAAATCTACCTTGAGTATTGGACGAGTTTCGTGGAACTTAACTCAAGGAGAAAAAGGCGAGGACTTGTGTGTCCTCGGACTAGTGTGCTCAACCTCTCCAACCAAGATGTACAATAGTTGCCAATAGTTTGAACTTTGTTAAAGAAATCATCGTGTCTTCACCAACCTTATGGGTTCAATTCTTTGAAACCTTTACTTTCAATACTTTGACATGTTTTGAGGAGTTTCTCTCTCTCTCTCACTCTTTGTGACTGTTGTGAAGTCTTTCTGAGCACTTAACTTTCCGCTGTTTAATTTTGTTAAGTGTTTCTCAAGTTGTTTTCTTTGAAGCCTTTCTTCCTGTTGCTAGTTAAGTTCCTCAGCATATCTCTCTGCATTGTTTAATGCTTTCCTAGCTTACCTCGGCCATTGCAGTGTTTTTTTACTTGGTTGTTTCCATACATGCTTGTATGTTTCACTAGTTATCTTCCTAGAATTATTTGGCACTGCACACTATTATAGTTTGTTATCTATGTTTTCTGCAATGGGTTTCTTTATTTCAAAGAGTTTTGATAAACGCCTATTCACCTCTTCCCTTCCCAGTCGTTCTACTTTGACCTTTCACTAGTTCTGATTTCAGAGTTGGTTTCGGAGTTGGGTTTTGGAACAACCCAATACTTTTGTTATGCCACTTTCAGAACATAATATGGAAAGTAACCCGGATTCTGGACACCACGAAACATCGTCTCGAAAGATCTGACACGATGTTTCGGACCACACAAAAACTCTCCTCTGGAATATTTGGAAGTGGAAATCTCACCGAGGCTATTTGGTGAAATTATGTATGGAACTTAGTCTATGTATTTGGCTATATGTAGGCAACATAATTATAACTTTAAATCCTCAACAGAAAAATCATCGCTTTAAGTTCATCATATGACCACTCTTAATAGTGTGGCTATCCTACGACTCAAGATCAAGAGAGAAACAAAGATACATTTTCAAATATGTCATCTTTCTTCTCTCTCTAGCTATGGGGTTCATCAATCATCTTTGCTCGCAAACTTATGGACTAACACACCTTCTATACACTTAGGAAACAATATTACTCCTTAATTGGTATGACATTTACACTAAATCCACTTAGAGGAACAAATGTTTTTTTCATTGCTAATTCGGCCTCTTCCGCCCCCAACTCATGTCTTACACGACGGGTCTATGTGGACTACACAGTTGTTGCTCTTCTCATCTTCCTTCTCTCCTCTAGTGATGCAATGACGGAGCGAGCGGCGGTGCATTCAATTCAGAAGGATTTTCTTGAGGGCTCACATGTTTTTGTATGTTTCCACGTGGTCTTTCCTGTAAAATTTGGGGACAACTACCCTACATCTAGATATTTCTTTTTACATTCTTTTCTTAATTAATATAATCTAAATATTAGTGTGTAAACATTAGCTTAAAATAAAACTAACACTCCTGACACAGCTTCTTGGGCCTGGGAGCCGAATGGGAGTTTCTCTGCGCGATCGGCTTACGCGGCTGGTTTCATGGGCCTTGAAGAATCACCAACTGCTAAGTTTACTTGAAAGTCAAGGGCGCCGCTGCATTGCCGTTTTTTCCTCTGGCTAGCGATCCAAAACAGATGCTGGACATCGGATCGCTTAGCCAGTCGAGGTCTTCCCCATCAGGATGCGTGCCCCCTCTGCGACCAACAGGAAGAAACTTTGCAACACCTTCT
Source organism: Triticum aestivum (assembly GCF_018294505.1). Classification (NCBI taxonomy): domain Eukaryota; kingdom Viridiplantae; phylum Streptophyta; class Magnoliopsida; order Poales; family Poaceae; genus Triticum; species Triticum aestivum. The sequence continues at coordinate 144,531,173 of NC_057804.1, forward strand.
GCTTGGCTGTGTGTTTGCGCGACAGGTCTGGCATGAGATGAGCCGGGCAACAGGGCTTCGGGAGTTGGAGCCATTACAGGATGAATCGTTGAGTGCATGGTGCCTAAGGTAGGATCGGGAACCGAGAGGTAGGAGATCAACGAGGGCTAAATGCATCCTAGCCTTGTGGACAATTTGGAAGCATAGAAACGACGTCGTGTTCAATGGGGCTCCAGTTTCTCTGTCACGAGTCAAAGAGCGGCTACCTGAGGAAGGAAGGCTGTGGGCGAAAGCGGAAATGTTTAAAGATGACATTAAAGGCTTTGAAGAGCTAGGTAGCGAGCGGACAGCTTATGAGTAGTTTGTAATACAAGTTGGTGCCCGGTGGACTCGGGAACTTTGTAACTATTGTAGCCCGCGTGGATTTTGGGGACTCTCCCCCCCCCCCCCTCTTCTTTAATGAATAATACGCACACTCGTGCATATTCGAGAAAAAAATAATAAGGATCAATGTCGGCGGCTCATTCTGTCGGTAGTAGTGGTTGTCTGGTGGTCTCGTAATCTCGATATAATTTTTATTATATTTGAAATGCTTTGTGCTTCCGATGAGTTTTTACAATAAATTTGATGCTTTTCGCAAGAAAAGACGAATGTTGCCACAAAAAGAACAAAGATAAATGTTTTAATCTTTATCGCAAAAAGGATGTAGGTAGTACTCTCTCTTTAAGAAATATTAATGATCTAGACGATTTTATATTTCTTTACAGAGGGAGTATTTCAAAAGAAATCCTGTTACGTGCTTGCTGATTTTATCGCTTGTCATCTTATATATTATGCGAAATCAGCCAGATGTTTGTCCGTCGATGACCCTCTGCCTACGTTTCGACACATACAAGGTTCACTCCGACGTTCGTGTATCCAGGACACATTACTGCGTTGCAAGAGGACAGACCGACAGAAGACACGGCTAAGTAAAACTTGGCACTTGATAATAGAGAAATATTGTGTTCGGTTTCAACAGGCAACTGAGACACGGGATCTGGAAGATACGCGGTGCTCCGTCAACAGAGTCGTGGCGCCACATGCAAGATGCAACACCAACCAACAAACCCCATTTATTTCAGAGATTAGTCGCAAGAAAACTGCCATCATTTTTCGTTCTCACCTAGCATAGTCTGCTCGTGATGTGGCAAGGAGCGAGAAACACGTGGTGCCTTGGCCATACTGCCTATACACACATACTCTGATTTTGGGAGACTACTACTATGAGGCGTTAGCAGACGCAACATATAAATATTGTGTACCGCTATTATGTCCAATTGAAAACAACATACATGGCCCTCATTTCCAGATATATCTGTCAACATGCACTGTTGTATCGACTACATAATGAGAACGGAATTGCAATTTTGTTACGGTGGTGCAGTGTATTGAATTCATACTCCAGCTACTTGCCTCAGAAGTCCGAACTGATCAAAAGAGGGGGCAATATATTTCAATACAATGAACCGTGAATCTGTGCTGCTCAACGGTGTTGCTATGTCGTATCAAAATTGTAGAAACACCTACGTGTTTCGGCACATGCAAGTCGGCCTACATTGTTCCTCTACCTACAAAAGAAAACTCATACTGCTGCAAGTATTATTGACTGCGAGAAGAGAGCAAAAGAAGGCACGCGAGAGTAGTAATAGCGACATGCAAGGGATTTGGATGGATACGTATACGTAACGCATGGCTGCAGCGTCGACAGCGTCGTGGCGCCACATCCAGCACCAACGTATCATCGCTGTTCGTTTGAAGAAAAAATTAGTGACATCCAAAATACAGCGGGATAATGCATTATTGGGTCTCATCAAGCCTGCAGAAAACACGTGTGGTCCCATGGCTAGCTGTACATATGATTTTGATACCGACCAGTGATCTTTCACCTAAGAGAGGAGTACATACCCAAGAAAAGATCAAGTCTGAAAACTCTATTACTTATACATGTGTTAAGAAAACTCTACAAAACTCCTTACAATAGCCAATATATGACTCCCTCTTACCGTAATATTTGTCGCTGGAGTAGCCAGAGGGAGTAGTATATTAAAAATGGGACACAAATTTGTTTTTTTTAAAGGAGGATGACCCCCGGCCTCTGTGTCTGGGAGATGCATACGGCCACAGATTTGGTGAACACACGGTTCTACGTGGACCCCCTATAAATTATAAATTCAAAAAAATATACTATAAAAAATTAAAAGTTTCTAGCTTTTTGAACATACATAGTCAACCGGTATACTCGTGCATGAAGTTTCACGAAGAAATGACACTCATGGTATTCTAGGCAAAAATGACAAAATCAAGGCTATATGAAAAGCATTGTGTGATGAATAGTAAGGTCAAAACAGTATTTTCTTCATAAGAATACCATGGGCGTCATTTCTCCACGAAACATGACACATAAGAGAATGGTCGATCAAGTTTGGTACCCCAAAATTTCAGATTTTTATTATGTTTCTAGTATTTTCTTTAAAAATTACTATTCATATAGGTGCGCGTGAAACCATGTCCACATTTGTATTTTCGTAAAAAACATGCCCCAATATTCTTAGACTTTCTACTATACTTGGGGAGTACCAAGATGTCATATCCTTTTATGTTAAAAACTCCACATTTACTGATAAATGCATACATAAATGAGTAAGATCTATAGGTACTTGTCTGCTTGAGAAGTTGTTCTTTCTGCTTAGCTATGATTTCGTTCTACTTAGCCAAAATTGATTTCGACCGTACATCATTGAATCTCGGCCAAAATTCTGGCTATATTCATTGGCTTGTTGCATGTGCGCAAGATACACGGCCAGATCACAGTGTACATCGTCGTCGGTAACTTAATCTGGCTAGGATTCGTGGCTTCATACATCACCAGCTTTTTCTTGCGAGAAATACACACATCACCACCTGGCTGGTACGTGGTCTCTCAGCCTATTTCAGGTTCAATCATGAAGCAGCTCAGGGCCACATTAAACCCAATACCAGAATTACTGTGTAAACGACGGACTGCCGAACAAAAATCGTACGACACTGAGTATCTCCACTGCAAAGCGCTTGTGTAGGCGCTTACAAAGAAAAGAACAAATACAATACAATAAAAAGGATCCTGATAAGTTATATACGTGTGACATGAATACATGACAACATTGAACGTTTTCGATGGCAATTTTAGTTTTCAAGCATGACGACTTTCTTTTCGGATGACAAGTTTCCGTTTTTTTAATGAAAACTTTATTTTAGTTGTAAAAAAGTCAGGACTGGAGTGCTCCGAGTCACATGTGTGTCATTTATCATTTGGAAATAGAAAAAAATCAGCCTAGCAATTTCTAATCCGACGCTAATAAATCAGAAAACAGATAAAAAAAATGAACGCTACAGCCTACATGCATCGCCAGAGTCCCACGAAAAAAAAGGCTAAGGCCCCGCTTGGAATGTTGTTTTTCTGCCACCCCTGTAACATTTTACACCTGTATTATACTAGTCTCGAACCGAATACATGCCACAGGGTTGTATTTCCATTCCGCTTCTAACCTCCGCCTGGAATGTTGTTTTTCTGCCACCCCTGTAAATTGGCTCCAGTTTCAATTCGGTTGTAAAATATACATGGCGCCCAAGTTGCAGCACTACATATATGTTCAAACATGCATGGCACCCAAATGTATAGCTTTTCAACAGCACAGACTTTCTAATACACACGTACAGAATTTTCAACAGCACAGACTGCACTTCCACACAAATTACACAGGTATAAAATGAGCTAAAATTTTGATTTATATATCAGTACAACCACATCAAAAAAAGGATAATATTTTTGCAATCATCCATTTGAACATAGTTCCGATAACTCATAGTGCTCAAAGTCAGTAGTTTAAATTACAAATTTATCGAGGCATACTTGTCTCGTCTTGTCCGCATGCTACATAACCAAATTTATTGAGGCAGTTGTTCAACCATTGTGCGCTTAGACATAAAATATTTCAGGAAGATTATTGATTGCTTCATGGACTCGGGTAATCATAGAATCATGTGAAAGGACATCCTGAAAAGAAAAAAAATTGAAAAACATTAGCTATGTAAGAACACTTTGTGCTCTATGAAGGATACCAGCCACACATGTCAAGAACAACCATGTATGTCAAAAAGATTAGCACAAAATCCTGAATTACCAAGCGGAGCCAGATGGTACAAGGTAGCCATAGCATGTCACTAAATTTAAAGAAACCATATTATTTTTCAAAAAACACCGATATGAAGAAACAACATGGCAGCAATATAAACAACATCTTAAATAAGAAAAGATGCTCTAGACAGCAGCAGGTCTATATGATTTTGAATGCAAAAATGATAGCTCCAAGAATTGCAAGTTCTCAACACAGGTCTATTGTGGATAATAACAAACATGTCCAGAATATTATGTTACTCCCTCCCACTAGCGGAGCCTCGTTGAGGCCAAAGGGACTCTAGGAGCAAGCAAGGTATGCTTCACCTAATGGAAATAAAAGGAACACAGACAATACCTTTGATCAGAGCACCAGATTGATTGAAGGAATACCGCCAGATGAAAACCGAGCTGCAAAGGAATACTCGCTCGACTAAGCCTTGCAAACTTATCTTTAGTGGGGAGAAGAAATGCAGAAAACCAAGATAATGGTACTTACAAGGAGGAGGCTGAGGACTAATCTTGTCGACTTCCTTCTTTAGCCACATACCCCGCAATCTTGAGTTGTAACCCAGGAAAATCTCACGATTTGCTGCATCCTTGAAAACATCAGAGGCAAAGATTTTGACCTCGTCGGGAACATCATCCATGTCATTCAAGACCTGCAAGCATTCTGTAATTGAGGGTTGTTTTCCTTGCTGTGACACTTTTTCCTTCTTGGAAGCTTGCTCTTTCTTGAAATTCACATAAGCCATAATGGAATCTTCAAGCCGCTGTATAGATGTGGCACCTTTTTGTTTCTTAGTTTTTTTCCCTTTGGCACTTGATTCACTTATTTGTGGTTGATCGCCATCAGCATCTTCACTGCCTAATTCTTCCTCGTCATTGACAGTGTTCTCTCTTTCATCCACATCATCTAATGTAGAAGTATCATTGATGTCAATTATTGAAGAAGTCCTTACGTTGTCATCTCTTCCATGTCTTGTATTTTTCTTGCTAGTGCTTGCAACCATCTTATCCTTCGCTACAAAGTTGCTACCTATTTTTGTGCCAATCGGGGGCTTCCTTGATGTGAGGCAATGTCTTCCTTGCGCAATGTGTCTGTGACGCCCCCGATTCAATCGTACACTAATTATGCACGCAAATGTGTACGATCAAGATCAGGGACTCACGGGAAGATATCACAACACAACTCTAAAACATAAATAAGTCATACAAGCATCATAATACAAGCCAGGGGCCTCGAGGGCTCGAATACAAGTGCTCGATCAAAGACGAGTCAGCGGAAGCAACAATATCTGAGTACAGACATAAGTTAAACAAGTTTGCCTTAAGAAGGCTAGCACAAACTGGGATACAGATCAAAAGAGGCGCAGGCCTCCTGCCTGGGATCCTCCTAAACTACTCCTGGGCGTTGTCAGCGGGCTGCACGTAGTAGTAGGCACCTCCGGTGTAGTAGGGGTCGTCGTCGACGGTGGCGTCTGGCTCCAGGGCTCCAGCATCTGGTTGCGACAACCAGGTAGAAGGGAAAGGGGGAAAAGAGGGAGAAAAGCAACCGTGAGTACTCATCCAAAGTACTCGCAAGCAAGGAACTACACTACATATGCATGGGTATATGTGTAAGGAGGCCATATCGGTGGACTGAACTGCAGAATGCCAGAATAAGAGGGGGATAGCTAGTCCTATCGAAGACTACGCTTCTGGCAGCCTCCGTCTTGCAGCATGTAGAAGAGAGTAGATTGAAGTCCTCCAAGTAGCATCTCCAAGTAGCATCTCCAGTAGCAACGCAGTAGCATAATCCTACCCGGCGATCCTCTCCTCGTCGCCCTGTAGAAAAGCGATCACCGGGTTGTCTGTGGAACTTGGAAGGGTGTGTTTTATTAAGTATCCGGTTTTAGTTGTCATAAGGTCAAGGTACAACTCCAAGTCGTCCTGTTACCGAAGATCACGGCTATTCGAATAGATTAACTTCCCTGCAGGGGTGCACCAACTTACCCAGCACGCTTGATCCCATTTGGCCGGACACACTTTCCTGGGTCATGCCCGGCCTCGAAAGACCAACACGTCGCAGCCCCACCTAGGCAAAACAGAGAGGTCAGCACGCCGGTCTAAACCTAAGCGCGCAGGGGTCTGGGCCCATCGCCCTGAGCACACCTGCACGTTGCGTGGGCGGCCGGAAGCAGACCTAGCCTAGCAGGCGTTCCAGTCCAATCCGGCGCGCGCCGCTCCGTCGCTGACGTCTGAAGTGCTTCGGCTGATACCACGACGCCGGGATACCCATAAGTACTCCCGTGTAGATGGTTAGTGCGTATAGGCTCGTAACCAACTCAGATCAAATACCAAGATCTCGTTAAGCGTGTTAAGTATCCGCAAACGCCGAACAGGGCCAGGCCCACCTCTCTCCTAGGCGGTCTCAACCTGCCCTGTCGCTCCGCCACAAAGATCCACACAGAGGGCCGTCGGGACAAAGGTCCTTTCAGCCCCCAATCCGTGAATCACTCGCGGGTACTCTTCGAGCTGACCCGACTTTAGTCACCATCTGTATAGTATGTATGTATGTATGTATAGTATATACCCGTGATCACCTCCCGAGTGATCACGGCCCAATAGTATAGTAAGGCAGACTGACAAGAATGTAGGGCCAACGATGATAAACTAGCATCCTATGCTAAGTATTTAGGATTGCAGGTAAGGTATCAACAGATGTAGCAACAATGTCAGGCTATGCATCAGAATAGGATTAACGGAAAGCAGTAACATGCTACACTACTCTAATGCAAGCAGTATAGAGAAGAGTAGGCGATATCTGGTGATCAAGGGGGGGGGGGGCTTGCCTGGTTGCTCTGGCAAGAAGGAGGGTTCGTCAACTCCGTAGTCGAACTGGACAGCAGCAGCGTCGGTCTCGTGGTCTACCGGAGAGAAGAGGGGGAAGAAACAATGAATACAATGCAAACAAATGCATATCGATGCATGACATGACAAGTAACGATGCTAGGTGTGCCCAATCGCGGTAGTAGGTGATACCGACGAAGGGGGGAAACATCCGGGAAAGTATTCTCGGTGTTTCGCGTGTTCGGACAGATGAACCGGAGGGGGAAAGTTGCGTGTTTGGTATGTTAGAGGTGTGTGGTGGACGAACGGGCTGCGTATCCTGGTTCGTCTCGTCGTTCTGAGCAACTTTCATGTAGAAAGTATTTTCATCCGAGTTAAGGATTAAAAGATATGATTTTATAAAGATTTAAATCATTTTCTGATTTTAATTATATATTTAATTCCAACATTATCCAAAACAGTGTGTGATGACGTAGGCATGACATCAGAGTGATGTCAGCAGGTCAACTGGTCAGTTGACCAGTCAAACCAGACAGGTGGGTCCAGCAGGACCCACATGTCATTGTCAAGGGCCTTAACAGAGTCTTAAAACTAACTAAAATGGGTTAATTAGTGGGTGGGGCCCGATAGTCAGTGAGAGATTAGTGTTTAATTAACTAATTTAATTAATTAGCAATTTATCTATTTATTTTTATTCGTTTAAGACATGGGGCCCGCATGTCAGTGGCAGTAGCTGCCATGTCAGCAGTTGACTGGGTCAACCCAGTCAACTAGGACCCGCAGGGCCCACTGGCAGTGGCTCTGGGGTGGCCCCAGGCCAGCCACGTTAGCGGCCGGCGCCGGAGTGACTCCGGCGACCAAAACAGTGGCGGTGCCTCGCCGGAGTTGGCCGGAATCGTGCTACGGAGCACCAAAGCGAGCGCGGCCGGGCGCGTTAGAACGGCGAGACGACGACGCGTCGGTTGGTGGTGGTTGCGCGGGCAGTGGTGGCCGGAAACGAGCGTGGCGAGCTCATCGGCGGTGAGGTGGTTCGGGCGTGAGACGACCACGGCGACTCAGCGCGCTTCGGGGCTAACGGGAAGGCCAGGGGGGAGCTGCGCGACGCGCTGAGCACAAGGGGCTCGACCCCGTGACCATTTGGTCACCGGAAGGGCGCCGGCGACGAGATCTGCGACGGGGCGCTCGGGTGCTTCGGCGGCAGCTAGCTAGGGCGCAGTGAGGCGAAGAAGGAGAGGGGAGAGGACGGAGTGGAGCTCACCGAGCGGTCAAGAAAGACCCTTGGTGGCTTAGGAGCAGCAGAGCTCGCCGGGGAGGAAGGGGATCGCCGGCGGCCGTCGAGGAAGCAGATGACTCGATCCGTGGCCTGCGGTGCTCCTCAAGCTCGATGGCGAGGCGTATCCGAGGTAGAGGTCGTCGGCGCGTCTCGTGGACGTGCTAGCGAGGCGCGGGGTGGATCTGAGGGGGACGAGGGGGAGCGCGGTGGATCTGAGGGGGAAGGCGCAAGGACCGAGGGGAGAGTGGGGGCGAGTGGGAGGAGAGACCGAGGGGGCGCGGCGTCGGCGTCCTTATCCACCTCGACGCCGGCGAGCGGGTCCGGTGGCGACCGCGCCCTGTAGCGGCGCGCGTCTGACGAACAGGAATGGGGGGGGTGCGGTGCGAGGAGATGGGCCGGCTGGGCCGACCAGGCTGGTGGCGGTCCAGGGAGGCAGGGGCTGTGGCCGGGTTGAGCTGGGCCGCCTGGTCCGGGGGGCTTCCCCCCTTTTTTTTGTTTTAGTTTTGTTTTGTTTTCTTTTATTTATTTACTTTTCTGTTTTAAATCAGTTTAAGTTATTTAGACATTTTCCAAAAATGTATTTACTTCACCACAATTACCTTTGTAATATTTGACAACCACCGAACATTTTAGTTTTAATTTTTGAAAACTTTTATTGTTTGTCTTTAATTAAAATCTTGAATTTGAATCGGTTTCGAACTAACTCGAGATTAGCAACTATAATCGAGGTGACATGGCATCATTAGCAGAGGTTCACTGTAGCTTAATTATCCGGGCGTCACAATTCTCCTCCACTACAAGAAATCTCGTCCCGAGATTTAAGAGGTAGAGCAAGGGGGAAAGGTCTGGTTACGATATTCAATGAATCTTCTCGGTCTTGGTTGCCCTTCTCGAGGAGGTCGATCCATTACATTGTTGTCTTCACTTCTCTGCTTCAGGTCATCATGGTGATGTCGTTCTTTTCTCGGGAACTCCAACGTACTTACGAATAGGTAAGGGGCAGCTCGGTTACGACAGAATGCTTATGAGGGAAACAATCTGGGGGTTAACCCATGAATGAGCATAAGATTATCTCTCGAGTTGAACATATCGAATACATCAAGAGTAAGGTACGAAGGTACAATAAGAGGTTCCAAGTGGATAGATAGTTGCTCGAAGTCTGAACCAGAGTGAGAAAGGGTTTCAGAGCAGCGAGAGTAAGTATTGCGTCTGATACCAGAATAGAGCATTAGGAAGGTGGCCCGTGAATTAAATACGAAGCCAAGCGCGAGGAATAACTTCGACAATAGGGTGTATAGGAGAGTCAGGTTTCGATCCTGTGGAACTGTGGGTTATGGGCCCACCATGTGGGTTAGAAGTAGGAAGGGCGGAGACGTCTTGCGTGATCATGCAAGCAAGGCATGTCAGGGGGGTAGCCTGTCGATTATGTCGGCGACAACGTCGATACCAAGGGCGAGGGACGAAGAGAACTATTTTCCTGCTCGTTGAACGAGGCGGGCCAAGAGGCAAAGTTCTCATCCATCGGCAGTTTCCGAAATGTCATCAACAATAGAAACAGGGTCTCACTGTCAGAGTTGTACACCGAGGTGTTTACCTACGCAGTGAATTATTACTGCTTAGATTATATAGGTCACAAGAAAGGTTAAACCAAACAACGGAAAGGAAATATGGTTATCAAATTACATAAAACAAAGACAAGGAAAATGTGTTTATTCACATATTTCAGGGGTATATCCTTCCCAAGGACAAGCAGAGCATGATATCCATGACAGGATATAATGTAGAAAACTCTTTAGGTAGGGAGAGAATTTTCATGACACTACCCATACAACGGTGTTTGGATAATTGAGCAGGAAACTTTTAGCCTTGGGCTCCAAATGTTCTTGTTGGAAATCGGACTATCACAAACAAGCTTTTGAGATAGCATTGACATGGTATTCAAACAAAGGTCGGACTTTAGATACTCAATGGATCCATCAGGAACAGCTTATAAAATAGGTCTTACAATTTCCTCCAGGAGGAGTGGTTATCCTTGCAAAAGAAATTATAACGATAGGTCCTCCACCTAGGGGGGGGGGTGCTAGGCATGACATCATGTTACCGGGTCATCAAAGGACCAACATCATAACTCTTGGAAAGTTGTCCCAGCCATCATATCTGACCGAGATTCAGATCCGATTAGTGTCATGATACCTCAGACTCAGGATGTCCGAGAAGAAAAGGTGCAACACAAATAGACGAAAAGACATTTCAAGATTCTCAGGAAATGAACTATGGGAGCGTGTTTCTGAAGCAATAGTTCATCATTAAACCAAGGAGGGGATGAGAAGGTGGCTGATGGGCTCAGCGACAATTCATCGAGAATTCCAAACAGATGGATTTCCACGATAATGTGAACAAGAAGATGACATTTGTTAGATCAAATGATATAATGTTGTATGCTCGAGGAAAACATACACCATTAATCATTAGTTGAAAGGTGTGCCCGAAATATGAACTTAGGCAGCAAGATCACTGTTAGAGTGACGATTCAATAACCAACAGTCTAAGAACGAACTGTCAATCATTAACTTCAAAGCAATAGGGTTGCTAAAAGTACAGAAGTCCAAGCAGCATCATTCCCTTGTTGGAATCCCGGTTAGAATCAACACAGGGAACAAGAAGGAATGGTGATGGTGAGAAGTATCACTTGCATCAAGAATTCTCAAGAGGTGGTGAAATTACCACGACATTTTTCACATAAAAGATGGTAATATTCCAAGCTAAAGAAGAACAAACGTTGGATAGCAAGGAACTCAAGGTATAACACAAAACACGAACAAGTTTTGGTGTTGAACGGAAGGCAATAAAGTGGTCACTGATAACACAAATCATCGTGGGCAAGGATGGTATTACTCAACATGAATTCTACTGATATCCTGGAAGTGCTCAGAATGCTGATGATGATCACGACACATTTGTCGAGAGATTTCATGAAGATGTAATCGATCGGCGATAACATCAAGTCAAAGGAATTATGAAGCAAAAGGTTATTGGAACCATGCGTACGACACAAACTCAAAATCAAGCTTGTTGTCCAAAGCGAAATGATATGATGAGGAAGATCGACGTAAGCTTAGCGCATCGTCAAAAATTATGCTCTGGGAAGAGGACCAGGTAGCACAGTTAAAATCGGCACGACAAGGATATAGCCAAACAGGCTAGGAATGGCGTGATCGGGTACAAACTCGTAGTTATAGAAGCTTACTAAAGAGTTGTTGAACCGTAGTGCGGACTCGGTTCAGTTATCGGTGTCTTTGAGTGTTTAATAACTCAGAGCTCGTGAAAAATTGGAATCAGTGGGAAGGTAGTACTTGATGAACTCATAAAAAGTTATGCAGTTCCTAGATAATCTCGAGATACCAGGGGGGTAATACTCGACACAAGATCAAGGTAAAGGTTGGACTGGTGTATCGATCCGTAGAAGACAATTGTTTTAACTTGTCCGAGAAATGGAATCAAAGAAGAACAATCATGGTCGGAACCACGGTTGCAAAGGATCAATTCACAGATACCATATGTTAGCTATCAAGGAATAGTTATTATTACAAGAAGCTTCCATGATAGGATATACATCGCGTCCATGGGCATGAACACAAGGTTCAAGGTCGACTCCCACTTCCTCAATGCATAATCTTCCATTCACCTCTCGTATTTCGAAGATGACATTAGTTGTTGAAAGTTTTACCTGGTGCAATACCAGATAAGTATGACTCGTGAAATCTTTCGGGTTCACACCGATGAGGGGAGGTGTTGGTTCAATCCCATCAGGGCTTCTTACGAACATATACCACAATCTTCAAGAGTAAATATCACCAGCTCGAAAGCAGAGCATGGTTGTCAAAAGGAAAGGATACAATTTACCAAAGGCATTATGTATCGGAGAAAGAGCTCACAAAGTGATTGATTATGAAGGACACTGTCGGATATAATAATTCAACAGTGGATAAGGCGATCCACAGTGGAGCTGAGGTGAGTATCGATACCCAATCAGAGGAAGAAAGATTGCAAATGCATCGGTTTATAGGACAGCTGAATAGTTCAACGCTTAATTAGCAAAGTAATTATGATTTCCAAAACAAAGGATCAGAAGCAGACGTTCTGATCAAGGATGGATCAATTGAATATACCAGAGGCACAATCGACGACAGATAGTTTGGTCGAGAACCAGCTCATGTTCAAAATGACGTCTGAGCCGGAAAGATAATCCTAGGACTCGACTGATGATTGTTAACATTCACAACGTATTGAATTAACAGACTCAAAAATGATGGTGACAAAGGATGCCAATATGATTACCATACTTATGGGATTAATCATAATGAAAGCAAACAAGAAATTCCAGAGCAATAGGTTGCTGAGGATTTTCGGAATACCGAATGGTATTTCGAAGACTTTTGTGAAACACATGAACAACTGGGGGATGAGCGGATACTCGATAAGTGCGAGAATTAACCGTAGGGGTATTCAGGTGACAAAGAACAGCAAGGCAGTAAGCTCAAAGGATTATCAACAACGACGAGTGTTTTGGGGTATCTTGTAATAACAAGACCAACTGGGGATGAATGTAAGAATAACAACTGCAAGTAGTTATCCATAAGGGTTTACTGTGGAAGGGGAATTGCAAACGCGATGAACACAAGTTCTCGAGTTAACAGCGGAGAGTATCTTCAGGGTCTTCTGGTGCAGCAGACGATAATCAGTAATAAGGGGCTCTCCGGGTGAAAATGATAACGAGATCCTAATGTTAGATTTAGTAAAATTCATTTAACCCGAATAGAAGAGATGTCAGAGTCCCAAAGTATAGGTCGAGGAATAAAAGATCCTAGTACCACCCAATGGCGACGTGTGCCCGTAAGACACACAGCCATGTTAGTAAAAGTTTTTGCAACGTCTAGACTCGACTTCGGCCAAGGAGTGTGGAAGGGGGATTCCTACAGGCAGTCGGCTCTGATACCAACTTGTGACGCCCCCGATTCAATCGTACACTAATTATGCACGCAAATGTGTACGATCAAGATCAGGGACTCATGGGAAGATATCACAACACAACTCTAAAACATAAATAAGTCATACAAGCATCATAATACAAGCCAGGGGCCTCGAGGGCTCGAATACAAGTGCTCGATCAAAGACGAGTCAGCGGAAGCAACAATATCTGAGTACAGACATAAGTTAAACAAGTTTGCCTTAAGAAGGCTAGCACAAACTGGGATACAGATCGAAAGAGGCGCAGGCCTCCTGCCTGGGATCCTCCTAAACTACTCCTGGGCGTCGTCAGCGGGCTGCACGTAGTTGTAGGCACCTCCGGTGTAGTAGGTGTCGTCGTCGACGGTGTCGTCTGGCTCCAGGGCTCCAACATCTGGTTGCGACAACCAGGTAGAAGGGAAAGAGGGAAAAGAGGGAGAAAAGCAACCGTGAGTACTCATCCAAAGTACTCGCAAGCAAGGAACTACACTACATATGCATGGGTATATGTGTAAGGAGGCCATATCGGTGGACTGAACTGCAGAATGCCAGAATAAGAGGGGGATAGCTAGTCCTATCGAAGACTACGCTTCTGGCAGCCTCCGTCTTGCAGCATGTAGAAGAGAGTAGATTGAAGTCCTCCAAGTAGCATCTCCAAGTAGCATCTCCAGTAGCAACGCAGTAGCATAATCCTACCCGGCGATCCTCTCCTCGTCGCCCTGTAGAAAAGCGATCACCGGGTTGTCTGTGGAACTTGGAAGGGTGTGTTTTATTAAGTATCCGGTTTTAGTTGTCATAAGGTCAAGGTACAACTCCAAGTCGTCCTGTTATCGAAGATCACGGCTATTCGAATAGATTAACTTCCCTGCAGGGGTGCACCAACTTACCCAGCACGCTTGATCCCATTTGGCCGGACACACTTTCCTGGGTCATGCCCGGCCTCAGAAGATCAACACGTCGCAGCCCCACCTAGGCAAAACGGAGAGGTCAGCACGCCGGTCTAAACCTAAACGCGCAGGGGTCTGGGCCCATCGCCCTGAGCACACCTGCACGTTGCGTGGGCGGCCGGAAGCAGACCTAGCCTAGTAGGCGTTCCAGTCTAATCCGGCGCGCGCCGCTCCGTCGCTGACGTCTGAAGTGCTTCGGCTGATACCACGACGCCGGGATACCCATAACTACTCCCGCATAGATGGTTAGTGCGTATAGGCTCGTAACCAACTCAGATCAAATACCAAGATCTCGTTAAGGGTGTTAAGTATCCGCGAACGCCGAACAGGGCCAGGCCCACCTCTCTCCTAGGCGGTCTCAACCTGCCCTGTCGCTCCGCCACAAAGATCCTCACAGAGGGCCGTCGGGACAAAGGTCCTTTCAGCCCCCAATCCGTGAATCACTCGCGGGTACTCTTCGAGCTGACCCGACTTTAGTCACCATCTGTATAGTATGTATGTATGTATAGTATATACCCGTGATCACCTCCCGAGTGATCACGGCCCAATAGTATAGCAAGGCAGACTGCCAAGAATGTAGGGCCAATGATGATAAACTAGCATCCTATGCTAAGTATTTAGGATTGCAGGTAAGGTATCAACAGATGTAGCAACAATGTCAGGCTATGCATCAGAATAGGATTAACGGAAAGCAGTAACATGCTACACTACTCTAATGCAAGCAGTATAGAGAAGAGTAGGCGATATCTGGTGATCAAGGGGGGGGGGGCTTGCCTGGTTGCTCTGGCAAGAAGGAGGGGTCATCAACTACGTAGTCGAACTGGGCAGCAGCAGCGTCGGTCTCGTAGTCTATCGTAGAGAAGAGGGGGAAGAAACAATGAATACAATGCAAACAAATGCATATCGATGCATGACATGACAAGTAACGATGCTAGGTGTGCCCAATCGCGGTAGTAGGTGATACCGACGAAGGGGGGAAACATCCGGGAAAGTATTCCCGGTGTTTTGCATTTTCGGACAGATGAACCGAAGGGGGAAAGTTGCGTGTTTGGTATGTTAGAGGTGTGTGGTGGACGAACGGGCTGCGTATCCGGGTTCGTCTTGTCGTTCTGAGCAACTTTCATGTAGAAAGTATTTTCATCCGAGTTAAGGATTAAAAGATATGATTTTATAAAGATTTAAATCATTTTCTGATTTTAATTATATATTTAATTCCAACATTATCCAAAACAGTGTGTGATGACGTAGGCATGACATCAGAGTGATGTCAGCAGGTCAACTGGTCAGTTGACCAGTCAAACCAGACAGGTGGGTCCAGCGGGACCCACATGTCATTGTCAAGGGCCTTAACAGAGTCTTAAAACTAACTAAAATGGGTTAATTAGTGGGTGGGGCCCGGTAGTCAGTGAGAGATTAGTGTTTAATTAACTAATTTAATTAATTAGCAATTTATCTATTTATTTTTATTCGTTTAAGGCATGGAGCCCGCATGTCAGTGGCAGTAGCTGCCATGTCAGCAGTTGACTGGGTCAACCCAGTCAACTAGGACCCGCAGGGCCCACTGGCAGTGGCTCTAGGGTGGCCCCAGGCCAGCCACGTTAGCGGCCGGCGCCGGAGTGACTCCGGCGACCAAAACAGTGGCGGTGCCTCGCCGGAGTTGGCCGGAATCGTGCTACGGAGCACCAAAGCGAGCGCGGCCGGGCGCGTTAGAACGGCGAGACGACGACGCGTCGGTGGGTGGTGGTTGCGCGGGCAGTGGTGGCCGGAAACGAGCGTGGCGAGCTCATCGGCGGTGAGGTGGTTCGGGCGTGAGACGACCACGGCGACTCAGCGCGCTTCGGGGCTAACGGGAAGGCCAGGGGGGAGCTGCGCGACGCGCTGAGCACAAGGGGCTCGGCCCCGTGACCATTTGGTCACCGGAAGGGCGCCGGCGACGAGATCCGCGACGGGGCGCTCGGGTGCTTCGGCGGCAGCTAGCTAGGGCGCAGTGAGGCGAAGAAGGAGAGGGGAGAGGACGGAGTGGAGCTCACCGAGCGGTCAAGAAAGACCCTTGGTGGCTTAGGAGCAGCAGAGCTCGCCGGGGAGGAAGGGGATCGCCGGCGGCCGTCGAGGAAGCAAATGACTCGATCCGTGGCCTGCGGTGCTCCTCGAGCTCGATGGCGAGGCGTAGCCGAGGTAGAGGTCGTCGGCGCGTCTCGTGGACGTGCTAGCGAGGCGCGGGGTGGCCGGTGGCCGCGGCTATGGCGCAGCCATGGCGACGGCGGCGCTCGGTTACGGAGGGGAACGAGGGGGAGCGCGGTGGATCTGAGGGGGAAGGCGCAAGGACCGAGGGGAGAGTGGGGGTGAGTGGGAGGAGAGACCGAGGGGGCGCGGCGTCGGCGTCCTTATCCACCTCGACGTCGGCGAGCGGGTCCGGTGGCGACCGCGCCCTGTAGCGGCGCGCGTCTGACGAACATGAATGGGGGGGGGGTGCGGTGCGAGGAGATGGGCCGGCTGGGCCGACCAGGCTGGTGGCGGTCCAGGGAGGCAGGGGCTGTGGCCGGGTTGAGCTGGGCCGCCTGGTCCGGGGGGCTTCCCCCTCTTTTTTTTGTTTTAGTTTAGTTTTGTTTTCTTTTATTTATTTACTTTTCTGTTTTAAATCAGTTTAAGTTATTTAGACATTTTCCAAAAATGTATTTACTTCACCACAATTACCTTTGTAATATTTGACAACCACCGAACATTTTAGTTTTAATTTTTGAAAACTTTTATTGTTTGTCTTTAATTAAAATCTTGAATTTGAATCGGTTTCGAACTAACTCGAGATTAGCAACTATAATCAAGGTGACATGGCATCATTAGCAGAGGTTCACTGTAGCTTAATTATCCGGGCGTCACAGTGTCCTTCATAGAGCACACCCAATGCCTCGTACAATGGAAAGCTCTTTCCTTCATACATTTTGAGCTTTGGGTCCTCCTACATAATTAATAGAAAGGTGTGAGCAGATCATGCATAGGCATGAAAAGTTCATGCACATATAAGGAAATCAAAAGTTAGAAGGAATAAAAACTTACTGCAATGATCTGTTCCCATTTTCAGGCGTGGTGTTGATCACACATGCAATATCATTCCATGATATTCCAGAGCGGTTGACTATCAACTTGATATTTTTGTAGTGCTTTTTCAACTGAGCTTCCTTATCTTGAACCTGATCCTTGGTAAACCTTGCCTCTGGATATAAATTGTTCAGTTCCTTGACAACTTGATTCCATCCTTCGGTAGTCCACCCATTTTGACCACGGTAATGAGATAGATTGTACTCTGTAAGTACCTCCACGAGACCTTTCTCATACTACATAGAAGTTGGAAGATATGGGATTCCATCCTAAGAATATCAAGGCACCGTTGAGGGTGGCCATCCAATATTTCTCGGATATACTTAGCTCCCGTAAGAATGGATGTGTTCACTGGAATATTTTCCCTCCTAGAAGATATATAATATATTGTTGGGAAGACAAGAAACATCATCTCCTCCTCTTCCTCCTCCTCAGAATCAGTACATGACTCATATCCATCATCATGGTTATTCGTATCCATTATCTAGCGAGAAGAGATTACAAAATAAATACCGCAACTCTCCTTCAAAGTAAACACAGTAGTATATATAATCTATGTTATGACATCGGAATAAAAGGAGCACTAGCACATCAAGATAACGAGATTAGTGTAACATGAAAATATATTACCATACTTTTATTGATTGATGTAACAGGTGAGTATAGATGTATATAGACAAGCACATACGCAAAACAATGAAGAATAAATCAGTGACACACACACAAGCTGGACTGAATGCTTTTGAGTTTATTAAGTACCTTCAGTTCTGAGCTTTAAATGTCAAAAGAGCTTCACAGAATCTTGAATCCTCCAAATCACTCTTAACAGTTCTGCATTGCACAAAGGCAACAATGAGCCAATGATATCAGTAGAAATAATAGGTGCTGCAGTTATATAACTTATCAAACAGGCCCAACTTAGTTAGCATTCTATCTGCACAACTGGACAAAGAAAACAGATGAACTATTCATAAACCCATGGAAGTTTATTGGACCCTGTTCATAAACAAATCATTGGACCATTGTTCATCTGTTTGTTTATTAGTATTTCTAGGTTTACATCAATCTGAACTTCGACAACAGCTAACGAACTGAATTCTTGTGAAACTTTGGCAGTAGCTGTTAACTGGCAGGAGGGTTCGGGCTAATCATGACCAAGCAGGACGGCCACGTCGCCAAGGAGTACTCCGCCGCCGGTTGAACGGGGAAGGGGCGGGGAGGGATGGCAGAGGAGGAGGAGGAGGAGGGAGGATACCTTGGTGGAGCAGAGGAGGATGAGCGATTCACCGTCACGGTCAGGTCACGGCTGCCGGCCAACGTCGCCGTCGCGGCCAGGAGCGAGTCGGCGTCACTGTTGCGTCCAGGAGCGAGTCGCCGTCACCGTCGCGGCCAGGAACGAGTCGCCGTTGTCGGCGCGCCTAACCCCCGTCGTGGCCACCGTCTTCTGCGCCTCACCACGTCGCCGTCGCGAACGCCGTTGCTTGACCACCTCGTGGACACCAGCGCCGGCGCCTCCCGGCGGCGCAACTCGATCTAGGTCTCGAGCGAGAGGCGAGGTGGGGAAAAGCGACGGCCTCTGGTCTGTATCGGATACCGACCTAATACGAGTGTAAACGAGAAAACCAGTGTAAAACTTACAGCCCAAAAACGACATGCCAAGCACCAACGACAGGCCCATCCGTTTTTATTTTACAGGGGTATATTTACAGGTGTATTGGGCCCTAAAACGAGGAACCAAGCGGGGCCTAAGCGTCGGCCTCCACACCTCATGTTGATGTCATGTAAGGCGCTACGATTTGTTAGCCTAACCGTCAATTAGGCAAGATATTAATCCTAGCATCTAGGCTTAGCGTTCGGCGTTGTAGATGCTCTAGGCCTCGTTCAATGCAAAGATGCTTAGATGTGATGCTTAATAGTACAGCCAGCTCATGGCTATATGATTTCGCCACATCATCTATAGTCAAGTTTATAGCCGGTAAGTATAATAGTTGCATACAAAAATATACTATTTTGTCGGTACATGGCCCACCTTCTTCTCTCGCATAGTGTCTAGGAGAGCGTGTTGTAGCCAACTGTTTATCAGCGGTACGCTTCTCTTGTCTCTTCACTTTTTTTTCCTCCAACTCATCAAAAAAAATATTCAAAGCCTTACAGCCTGCTTATATCATCTTGTTGCACTTACTTTTAGCAACTCAAGTCCTCAATGCATAGGTGCTTAACTTGTTGTAGCAAGCTCACTTCATTTAATGATTTAGCACCTAAACTCTTTTATGCATTGGTGAATTTCTTTTATTTAATTGTTTTGCCTAGGTTGGCGTGCTTGTCATTGGTCCTTTCTAGGGTCATCAAAGTGTTCCTTCTCCTTAATTGATTTGCCATGTCATTTTTCGCTCATGCAGTATACTTAGCAGAGGTACATCGTGGATCAATGAAAAGGGCCTTATGATCCACGGTTGTAGCCCACTGAAAGACACGGATACATCGCTGCAATTGTGTGTCGTGTGGATCTGATGAACATGGTTTCAAACAAACTCCTTATGAATAATAAATTAAAAAAAAGATTTTTGTTTTACATAGTCGACGGGTATACTTGCGTATGAAGTTTCCCAAAGAAATGGCATATGTTGTATTCCGGACAAAAATGATAAAATCAAAGCTATATTAAAAAACATTATTTGATGAATAGTAAGGTCCTAACTGTACTTTTTTCACAAAGAATATCAGGGATGTCATTTATTCAAGAAACTTCACACATGGATAGAATGGCCGGCCAAATTTAATAACCTAAAATTTCAGATTTTTTCTGGAACTTCCTAATTTTTTCCTTTCAAAATTACTATTTATTAGCTGCGCATGGGACCATGTTGATCTTTGTATTTTCGTAAAATAATGCCCCAATATTCTTTGAGCCTTTCTACTCCCTCCGTTCTTAAATATGTCTTTTACATATTCTAATATGGACTACATACAGAGCTAAATGAGTGAATCTACACTCTAAAACATGTATATATATATTCGTATGTAGTACATATTAAAATCTTTAAAAAAGACTTATATTTAGGAATGGAGGGAGTACTATACTTGGAGGGTACCAAGAGGTCATATCCTTTTGTGTTAAAAAAACTTAACATTTACTCCCTCCGTCCGGAAATACTTGTCGGAGAAATGCATAAAAATGGATATATCTAGAATTAAAATACGTCTAGATACATCCATTCCTCCGACAAGTATTTCCGGACGGAGGGAGTACATGATAAATGCATACATAAAATTTAAATGTGCCGCGAAAGAAATATAGGTAAGATCTATAGGTACTTGTCTGGTTGAGACTTGAGAAGTTGTTCTTCCTGCTTAGCTATGATTCCACGGCGCATCATCGAATCTCGGCCAAAATTCTGGCTATATTCATTGGCTTGTTGTATGTGGGCGTGGTAGCATGGCCGGATCACAGTGTACATCGGTCACTTAATCTGGCTAGGATTCGTGGCTTCATACATCACCACCTAGCAGGTACCTAGCTCTCTCAACCTATTTCAGGTTCAATCATGAAGCAGCTCAGGGTCCAATTAAACCCAATAAGCCCAAGAGGCTAGGCGAGTGCTGAGATGTCTTTTTTTCTTTTTGACGGAACCTTGTCCAAGAAGGCCAAGTGCTCCTATTATTTCATACTTTCTCCATCCGAAAATACTTGTCATTAAAATAGATTTTTTTTTTAAAAAGGAGGATGACCCCCGGCCTCTGCATCTGGGCGATGCATACGGCCACTTTATTAATTATTCTCACAAGACCTTATAAAGTCATACAACAACAAGACTAAAGCCACCGTCTAAGCAAGAACTGTCGCTACACCTATTCAATTGATGAAGGGGCGCAGATAGTCTGGACCTAATACCAAACAGACATCGCAGCCAAACCTAAACATCTAAGACCTGAGGTCCCAACCAGGACGCCTGCCGGGTATGGGGCACCTACCAGTCCGGCACACTCCTCAACCAGGACGCCTGCCGGGTATGAGGCCGCTGCAGCCACCTGCCACCAATCCATCTTCAGAGTTGTACTGTTGCATGTACCGTGTCAGGTCTCTCTGCCATCGACGCCACCACGACGCCCGACAGCGTCGTCCTCCTGCGCGAGTCCATCCTCCCACAGCGAACTCCGAATCTGCACTGCGCCACACCGTCAAGATCCGTCGCCATTAGTCTGTAGGATGAAGCACCGCTCCACCAAAGAATCCATCCTCTGGTCCCTCGATCACGTGTGTACCTCCAAGAATGACGCCCCAAGGGACGAACGACACCAGAGCGCCGCCGTCATCCAATCATCCTATCTAGGGTTTCCCCCAGAGGTAGCAGAGAGTGGCCTTGAACTTCTCCACGTCGATGCCTTCAAGAAGGAAACGCCGCAGATAGCGCCACCACCGCCGGCCTTAGCAGACGCTGAAGGCAAGTTTTTACCCAGATCGGTTCGAAGGGATCCAACTCTCGTGCACGGGCCGCCGTCACCACTAGCACCACCAGGAAGAACCCTGGAACACCGGCAGATCAGCGAGCCGCCGGCACCACCGCATCATATCACCGCCACGTCGGGCCGCCGCCATCCCCCGCGTCGTCCGGGTCAGAGATGGAGCCGCCGACCGCGCACAGGGACCATCACCGCCTGCACACGCCGGAGCGCCGCCGAGAGCCCAACACCCGCCACCGCTTGCCGAGGGCCGCCGTCGCGCCCCCCGAGCGGACTCCCACGCACACCAGGGGAAACTGCCGTCACCCCCAAGCCTGCGCCGGCGCGCCGAGCCTCCAGCGCGCCGCCAACCACCACCGTGATCCGCCCGCGCGAGATCCAGCAAGCTGTGGGAGAAGAGATCATGCCGCCGCCGCCGCCGACCGGGCTTTGCCCGGCGGCGTGCCCCGACGGCGGCGAGGAGGAGAGGTCGGGGGAGGGACGAGGACGCGGTGGCGCTAGGGTTCCCCCCGGTCGCCGCGCAGGGGCGACACGGGAGGAGTCGGGCTGCTGCCTCATCATCTTTGATGACAAAATATGTCTAGATACATCCTCTTTTATCCATTTTGATGACAAGTATTTCCGGACGGAGGGAGTATATAAAAGACTATAATTGATGGGCCGTGCTATGCGGCCGACGGATTATCGTGCGGCAGGGCAACATCTTCCATTATTGCAACAAAGTTGTTGCTGTGAAAATCTTTACAACAGACGGCTTGCTGCAGTTTCTAAAAAAATGTCTTGTTGCAGAAATCTTTGCAACACAATTCTAGCTGCAATTTTTTTTGCAACAAAGGTCTTGTTGCAGTTTTTTTTGCAACAAATGTCTTGTTACGAAAACTCGTCATGTCGCAGCAGCAGTAACATAGTTGTCGCGCATAGCCCATTCACTGGCTCGCCCGCCAAATCTCGCGCGTGGCGCAACCCACACCCACCCAGCGTTGCCGGTCGGCACCAGGGGAGCCCATGAAAAGATCTTTGGACGAGGTTGAATCAGTCGCAACAAACGGCCTGCAACTCGTGGCCACTCGCTATCCCACTCTCGGGTCTTCGTCGCCACGCACGCCCATGTGATAGATGGATTCGGAAGTAGGAGAAGAGGAGATCCATGGCAGGGGCAGGGGAGATAGGAGAAGAGGAGATCCATGGCTAGACTGGGGAGGTAGAAGAAAGACGGGCTTGTAAGAACATGTGGTTGTGTTCACTTCGGGCTGTATATAAGGTGAAAAGGAACGACGGTGTGTGGCTGCCCATGGGGAACGTGGCATACAGAGCCACAACATCTCGCGAGTTGCACTACTGGTGATTGCAACACGGTCCGTGTTGCAGACCAGCTGAATTGGGACACGTGGGGAAGTTGTGTTGCACGCCGTTCAATCAAAATTCAAATCCAATGGCCATGGAGACGGCTAATGTGCGCCGAGTTATCAGCCGGTTGAGTCCAATCAATTCGCACAATTGACCCGGTTTATAAGAAAAATTAGGCCGAAAACAAATGACTACTTGATTGATAAAGGACAATCAGGTGAAAACCCCAACAATGAGCACGAAAAGAAAAAAAGACAAAAAAACGCAGTCAGCCAACTCGACTTCCACCACCTACTCACCGACAACCTGGAGAAAGGTGAAAGGGACGTTTCAAAGGTGCATTCAAGAAGGAAATACGATGCCTACAGGCGCCGGTGTTGCAGTCATCGACTCGATCAATCAATAAAGCTTTCGCCCGGAAACCGTCCACGACCCCTTGTAGAAACATGGGAAAGGGTCCAACCACACCAACAACCACCACGACAACCCAATAAATAACCAACCACGGCCTAGTGGAGAGGATGAACCCTTCAGCAAAGACTCCCAAGGAAGAGGCACCACCACATCATTGTCGTTGGTAACCAATCCCCATTAGAAGCATGGCTTTCACCCAGAGCCTTTGTCCCTCCACCTCACCGAGCCCTATGGAAGGAGCTCAATTATTGCTAGCGGATACCACTGATAGTGGTAGACCATGGAGGCTGGAAGCAAGAGTATATCGGTCGAGCCACTCTATCGCCAAGGAGACAAGCTCGTCGACACACAGCCACCGCCACTCCGCCAGCAACCACCGTGCCCTTCGAGCCAACACCTCGTCCCCTTCATCTTGCTATCCGGCCTCCATGTTGGCAGACACGTCAGAAATGTGATACGTCTGTAATGTATCTACTTTTTTGAACACTTTTGCTTAACTTTGGATTCAAAACTTGCTCCTATGAATAAAAACTAATCAGGACTAATGTTGTTTTTAGAAGAAAAAAAATCCATGGTGTCATATTTTTGTACAAGAAAGTGTTTAGGAAAAAAAGAAAAGTTTTGCAACATATGATATGATGGACCAAGGGCCTGGAATCGGGCTAGAAGGTGGCACAGGGTGCCTAGGTGCTCTCCTTAGTCACCCAACTTATAGGGGAACTTAGGGCATGTGCGCCCCTATAGCTGCCCTCTGGTGCCCCTGGTTTTATATTGCCATGAAACCCTTCCATGATTGTTGCTTGATTTTTTTTTGCGACACGGAGACACCACCACCATTATTCTTCATCCCGGAGGGCTGCTGGAGGCTAGAGTTTTGCCTCCAAAGAGGGGTTAGGGTAACTTACTATGCAACAAAAAATTACAATATACAATCACACCCAATATCACTATGAAGATGCAGGATAGATCTAATCACACCAACTAGATCGTAGCAGAGAGGAAGAGGAAGTTGGTGACGATCCGACGATTTATGCAACTACATTATTGTTGGAAATATGCCCTAGAGGCAATAATATTTGTATTATTATATTTTTCATATTCATAATTAAAGAGTTTATATTTTATGCTATAACTGTTATGCTCCTGGAATATGCGATTTAGTGAAAAACTCATATGCACGTGTGGAATGATAAACAGATAAATAAAAGGTTGCTAGTCTTGCCTCTAGGACTAGTTCAAGTGTTGTTGGTGATCACGTTTTTTCAGATCTTAGGATATCCTTAAGTGTTAAATG
This sequence comes from Triticum aestivum, assembly GCF_018294505.1. Taxonomy (NCBI): domain Eukaryota; kingdom Viridiplantae; phylum Streptophyta; class Magnoliopsida; order Poales; family Poaceae; genus Triticum; species Triticum aestivum. The sequence goes on from NC_057804.1 coordinate 144,556,018, forward strand.
ATAGTCCTAAAACAATATTGAGATTATGACGTTGGAAGAACAATCATATTGAATCAACCAATCGTGTCTGTTATGAATTGAGTTAATATCGTATGTAACCAATTGTATAACACGGAGTGTTATTATGTGATTTTGCTCCTTGGACCATGAGAAATTCGTAGTCACTTACCATACGATGGACTGTGGGGTTGCTCAAGCGTCACATGTAACACGATGATCATAACAACAACTAACAGGCTCATTGGAAAGTTTGAGAAGGGATCAGATAGCTCAAGAGTGAGATCTGCTCCTCCAATGATGGAGAGATATTCTTATGGCCCTCTCGGTGTCACGTCATCCATCATCATGTGGAGAGACACATGTAACTTCTTCACGGGGATGCCGGAACACGACAATGAGAAAGAAGAACAAAACTGGTAACGAGGATAACAGTATAGTGAGCATGTGATGACTCAGAAGGATACGGGTGCATCCCGGGTTTTGTGAAGTATTGGAAGCAAAAGGAACATCACATGATAACTAATGGTTCACTCAATATAATTCGTGTGCTCATAGGGATCGGTATGGACGTCCACGGTTCCGCTATCGGTCATTGAATGAATGGTTTCGTTCATGTCTATGAGTTACCAAGTCTACGGGGTCACAAGATTTAGGAAATCATGATCTACTGAGTGTTAGTAGGACGAGAGTATCAAGGATTTATTTGTGGAATTGTTTATTAATATTCGGAGTTGTTCCTAGAGGAACTGGAAGCGTTTCGGGGTCACCGGAAGGTTTTCGGTGTTTATCGGGTAATACCGGGTATTACCGATAATTAATATATAGGTGGAAAAAAATTCCGATGATATTAACTTATATATAAAAGGGTATAATAATCATTATAAGGCTTTCATATTAATTTAAATATCAACTGGCCTTAAAAGGCCAAGTGGTGAAAGGCAACTTGGGCCACCAAGCCCCAAGTGGGGGAGGCGCCCTATAGCCATGTAAGTAGGCTGAATCGGAGAGGGGGGATCACCTCAAAAAAATTGGAGAGGGGGGAGGACTCCTCCTCCCCTCCATTGGCCGCTGAACCAAGGAGGGACCTTCACTCCTTGGTGGTTGCCCTCTCTCTCCCCTCCAACCTATATATACTAGGTTTTTTTGCTCTATTGAAGATACAAGTTTGGAGCCTCCTCTAGCCCCTCTAGTTCTATATCCAGTTGATCCTAGTTGATCTAATTATATCTAGACAAATCCTATAATCCTCATAATTAGCATCCCAATGTGGTTCTAATCTCCTTCCTCTAATTCTTCGGTGATGATTAGCTCTGGACGGTGAAGCGCTGCCGAATCGTGAATGATGCACGCTTGCAACCAAGTAGAGAGGCCGTGCTTTCGGTTTTTGGTTCAAGGGACTGTTTGTGGGCGGTTCGAGGGACTCCAAGTACGATCTACACCGACACGTTCTTCTTCCGCTGCAACTTGGTGACGGTAACGATCATGATCACAACCCGTTATGCATTTTCATATTGATCTCGGGTGTGCGTAGGCGCGATTTTTTTCTACTATGTTTCCCAACAATTATAACTCCCAACAGAAGAAATTCTCCACCAATTGAGAGTTAAAGTAGAAGAACCCTCTGCGGTATCCAGCATTTAGATAGCAATCTGGCAGCACTTCATCGTCCAAGACAAAATTCCGCCAAGATGAAACTAGAGGAAGAAGAGCCTAGCGCGATCCATCTAGTTCTCATCGCGCGCTACAACAACTTTTCTAACCATGCTTGTTGCTTGCTGGTTATTTCCATCATCCAATCCACAACAAATCAAATGAAACAACATTGGAATTCTTTTAATGAAATCCCTGTTTCGTTCTCGCTCACCGCTACTAACGGGGTCTCGGTTGATTTTCCTTCCTTTAGCTACTCAAATATTTTAGTTCGCTAAGTTTGAGAAGTGTTGGGAAACGTAGCATGCAATTTCAAAAAAATTCCTATGCTCACGCAAGATCTATCTAGGAGATGCATAGCAATGAGAGGGGGAGAGTCTGTCCACGTACCCTCGTATACCAAAAGTGGAAGCGTTTGCTCAACACGGTTGATGTAGTCGAACGTCTTCTCGTTCTGACCGATCGAGTACCGAACATACGGCACCTCCGAGTTCTGCACACGTTCAGTGCGATGACGTCCCTCGAGCTGTTGATCTAGCAAAGGGTCGAAGGAATAGATGAGTTCCGTCAGCACGATGGCGTGGTGATGGTGATGGTGATGTGATCTGCGCAGGGCTTTGCCTAAGCACTACGACAATATTACGGGAGGAGTAAACGGTGGAGGGGGGGCACTGCACACGGCTAATAAACAATTGATATGCCTAGAGGTGCCCCCCCTCGCCCCCGTATATAAAGGAGGAGAGTGGAGGAGGGCCAGCCTAGGGCACGCACAAGTGGGGGGAGTCCTACTAGGACTCCTAGTCCTAGTCGACCCCTCCTTCCTTCTAACGGAGAGGGAAAGGGGAAAGTGAGGGAGAGGAAGAAGGAAAGGGGGGCCGCGCCCCCTCCCCTAGTCCAATTTGGACTCCCCATGGGGGTGGGCGCCACCTCCTCGTGGCCTGCCTTGCCTCTCCCCTATGGCCCATAAGGCCCATTGCTTCCCCGGGGGGTTCCGGTAGCCCCTCGGTACTCTGATAAATATCCGAAACACTCCGGAACCATTCCGATGTCCGGATACCACCTTCCAATATATAAATATTTACCTGTCAGCATTTCGAGACTCCTCGTCATGTCTGTGATCTCATTCGGGACTCCTAACAACCTTCAGTCACCAAAAGACATAACTCATATAATACATATCATCATCGAACGTTAAGCGTGCGGACCCTATGGGTTCGAGAACTATGTAGACATGACTGTCGGTGTCAAAACCGGCGGATCTCGGGTAGGGGGTCCCAAACTGTGCGTCTAAGGCTAATGGTAACAGGAGGCGGGGGACACAATGTTTACCCAGGTTCGGGCCCTCTCTATGGAGGTAATACCCTACTTCCTGCTTGATTGATCTTGATGATATGAGTATTACAAGAGTTGGTCTACCACGAGATCATAGAGGCTAAACCCTAGAAGCTAGCCTATGATCATGATTGTTCTTGTCCTACGGACTAAACCCTCCAGTTTATATAGACACCGAAGGGGGCTAGGGTTACACAGAGTCGGTTACAGAGAAGGAAATCTACATACCCGAATTGCCAAGCTTGCCTTCCACGCAAAGGAGATTCCCACCCGGACACGGGACGAAGTCTTCAATCTTGTATCTTCATAGTCCAACAGTCCGGCACAAGTACATAGTCCGGCTATCCGAGGACCCCCTAATCCAGGACCCCCTCAGTAGCCCCTGAACCAGGCTTCAATGACGATGAGTCTGGCACGCAGATTGTCTTCGTCATTGCAAGGCGGGTTCCTTCTCCGAATACTCCAAAGAAGATCTTGAACACAAGGATCATGTCCGGCTCTGCAAAATAAATTCTACATACCACCGTAGAGAGCATAATATTCCACAAGTCTAATCCGCGGACAACTTTTTCAGCATGACATCATGCTGCGGCCTGGTCATTACTCGAACCGTTTTTCTCAACCTGCTATTGCACATCTTGCGAGGCGGTTTTACTAGCATGTCTTGTCGAAGCAGAGATCGTGTCCCCTTATCACGGGATTCTCATCAATACGGGTTTGGGTAACCCAACCGTGCCATCAACATGGTGCTTGGGGAATGAGGGAGTTTATAGGGCAAGTGGGGAGGCGCGCGGTTCCTACCGCCTTTATAAAGGGATAGGGATTCCCCCTTTTCACCCACGCCTTCTTCTTCCTCTGCTCATCCATTCTACCTCTCGAGCTCCAGCGCCCAAGCGTTCGTCTTCTCCGGCCACAAAGGCCCTCAAAAAATGTCCGGATCCAGAGCAGGAGGCAAGTGGATGGCCTCTACCGTCCGTGATTAGGATATCAAAAAGCTTTGGGAGGCCGGGTATGTGGCCAAGAAAATCAGCCATCGCCTCCCGACGGCGGGACAGATTGTCCCTACTCCGAAACCCCACGAGAGGGTTGTATTCCTCCCCACTTTGTCCGCGGGCTGGGGTTTCCCCTCCACCCATTTGTTCGTGGCATCATGTATTACTATGGGATCGATTTCCACGATCTATCCCCCAATTCCTTCCTCAACATCTCGACATTCATAGTCGTGTGCGAGGCCTTCCTCCGCATCTTGCCACACTTCGTCTTATGGTTGAAGATTTTTAATGTGAAGCCCAAGGTAGTGAGCGGCAAGCACGCCGAGTGCGGAGGTGCCATGGTGAGCAAGATGCCCAACGTCACATGGCCATCAGGTACCTTCAATGATTCTATCAAAGGGTGGCAACAACAGTGGTTCTATGTCACTGAGCCGCACGGAACAAAATGGGCCGCAGCTCCCGAATTCCGATCCGGAGCTCCTCTACGGCTTAAGTCCTAGCCCAAGAAGGCCTTGAACTGGTCTTCGCCCGACAAGTTGTCGGTGCTCCAGACGCGCGTCAAGGATATGGAAGACAAGAATATCAAACTTGTCAATGTAGTCCAGGTGATGTTAGTTCGCCGGATTCTCCCTTGCCAACACAAGGCCTGCAATTTATGGGAATTCGACCCGGCCAAGCACCAGACCCTGCAGAGTTCTTTGGCTCATCGCACAAAGACATCTGGAAGGTGCTCTTTAAGTCTGGCAAATCATGGCCGGACCCAGCCGAGGACCGCGGGTATCAACTGTCCCGCCCTGCAAGTTCGGTAAGTCATTGTACGTTGGCAAGTCATACGTTTTATTTCCATAATCCAGGGGAAATGCTTAATGTGTTTTCCACAACTCTCCTAGTGAAAGTGCAACTATCCCTAGGTGGTTTTGGTAATTCCTAACAACATATAGCTCATTGAGCTAAAGCTATTTCAAGATAAATATTTCAGGGAAGCTCAATGATTGGCATGGCATGGATGAGAAAAGTGGACCCCTCAAAATGCTAAGGACAAAAGGATTGACTCAAGCTCAAAGCTCAAGACTCTACATTTTCTATTTTAGTGATCCAAGATCACATTGAGTCTATAGGGAAAGCCAATACTATCAAGGAGGGATGAGGTGTTGCTTAATGAGTTTCTTGCTCAAAATGCTTAGTGATATGCTTCAAAGCCCTCAACTACTTTCTCACATCCACATATTACCTAAACCTAAAGTCAAACTCGGCCCCACCGATTCTTTCTATCCGGCGCCACCGAGTTCAGATGTCATAGCCACTGCCACAAACCCTAGGCAAATCGGTCTCACCGATAGGGATCTCGGTCTCACCGAGATGGGACTGTAATCTCTCTGTTTTCCTTCGTAACGTTTCGGTCCCATCGATATGAGCAATCCGTCCCTCCGCGATTGCAATGTAAACTCTCTGTTTCCCTTTCGTAACATTTTGGTCTCACCGAAATGAGCGAATCGGTCCCCCATCGAGTTTACCTGACCAACTCTCTGGTTAGCTTATTACCAAAATCGGTCTCACCGAGTTTGTGTAATCAGTCTCACCGAGATTACGTTATGACCTAACCCTAACCATATCAGTCCTACCGAGCTGCATGTCGGTCCCACCGAAAATCCTAACGGTCACTAGATTTGTTGAATCGGTTCGACCGAGTTTCTCAATTCAGTCCCACCGAGATTGGCAAGTTGTGTGTAACGGTTAGATTTTGTGTGGAGGATATATATACCCCTCCACCTCCTCTTCATTCATGGAGAGAGCCATCAGAACGAACCTACACTTCCAACTTACATTTTCTGAGAGAGAACCACCAACACTTGTGTTGAGGCCAAGATATTCCATTCCTACCATATGAATCTTGATCTCTAGCCTTCCCCAAGTTGCTTTCCACTCAAATCTTCTTTCCACCAAATCCAAATCCTGTGAGATAGAGTTGAGTGTTGGGGAGACTATCATTTGAAGCACAAGAGCAAGGAGTTCATCATCAACACACCATTTGTTACTTCTTGGAGAGTGGTGTCTCCTAGATTGTCTAGGTGTCACTTGGGAGCCTCCGACAAGATTGTGGAGTTGAACCAAGGAGTTTGTACGGGCAAGGAGATCGCCTACTTCGTGAAGATCTACCGCTAGTGAGGCAAGTCCTTCATGGGCGACGGCCATGGTGGGATAGACAAGATTGCTTCTTCGTGGACCCTTTGTGGGTGGAGCCCTCCATGGACTCGCGCAGCCATTACCCTTCGTGGGTTGAAGTCTCCATCAACGTGGATGTACGATAGCACCACCTATCGGAACCACGACAAAAACATCCGTGTCTCCTATTGCGTTTGCACTCTCCAAACCCTTCCCTATACATTCTTGCAAGTTGCATGCTTTACTTTCTGCTGCTCATATACTCTTTGCATGCTTGCTTGAATTGTGTTAAGATTGCTTGACTTGTCCAAAGTTGCTAAAATCTATCAAGAACTAAAATTGGGAAAAGGATAAGTTTTTATTTGGTCAAGTAGTCTAATCAACCCCTCTAGACATACTTTCGATCCTACAAGTGGTATCATAGCTTTGGTCTCCATTTGCTTTGATTTCCATAGCTTTTGGTAGTCGTAGCCTTGGTTTCACAACCTAGGAGAGTATGACGTCTAGCGAGGGAAATTACCACTGTAGAGGTCCTTACTTTGATGGTACTAATTTTGCTAGTTGGAAGCATAAGATAAAAATGCATATTCTTGGACATGACCCCGCCGTTTGGGCTATTGTGTGTATTGGCTTTCAAGGTGAATTCTTTGATGGGAGAGAACCGAACCGTGAAGCTACCGCGGAAGAGTTGAAGATGTTGTAATACAACGCTCAAGCTTGTGATATCCTCTTCAACGGATTGTACCCCGAAGAATTCAACAAAATCAGCAGTCTTGAGAATGCAAAGGAAATTTGGGATACTTTGATTGATATGCATGAAGGTACCGACTCCGTCAAGGAATCCTAGTTGGATTGGCTTCAAAGTTAGCTTGACAAGTTCAAAATGAAGGATCGTGAAGGTGTCGCTGAAATGTACTCTAGGCTTGCTCTTATCACAAATGAGATTGCCGGATTAGGAAGTGAAGAGATGACCGAAAAAATCATCATCAAGAAGATCCTAAGAGCTTTGGACGAAAAATATGATACCGTGTGCACATTGATCCAAATGATGCCCAATTACAATGATCTCAAGCCAACGGAAGTCATTGGAAGAATTGTTGCTAATGAGATGTCACTCAAGGATAAGGAGGAGCTCCACGACAAGTCAAGTGGTGCTTACAAAGCTTCATGTGAAGCTCCCACATCATCAAGTGAGAAACAAACCTTCAATGAATAATTGAGCCTAATGGTGAAAAACCTCAACAAGTTCTACAGGAGTAGAAGCAAGGAAAGAAGTTCCAAGTCAAGGTCATACAATGACAAAAGATCTTCTAGTCATGAGTGTAATTGCTACAATTGTGGAAGACCCAAACACTATTCCAATGAGTGTACGACACCCTACAAAAGAAGAGAGGATTCTCCAAAAAGGAGAAGTAGAAGAGAAGAATCACCATAAAGAGAGAGAAGGAGTTGAGATGATCGTTATGAACGAAGAACATCCCGGAGAAGCAAGGATTCAGAATGGAAGGACAAGTCATCAAGGAGCTACACAAAACGAAGACATCAAGCTCATGTTCGTGAATGGGTATCCGACTCCGACTCCGACAATCACTCTGAGAGAAGCTATCATTCCGACTCCGAATATACTCAAGATGAAGGTGTTGCCAGTCTAGCACTTGTGTCAGCCAACTCCTACGACATATTTGATTCACCAAATGAAGGACTTGGAAGATGCTTCATGGCTAAAGGCCGAAAGGTATCACACACCGAGTATGTTGATTTCAATAGTGATGAAGATGACTTGTTAGGTGATGATGATTTACTTGTTGAAAACTCTAGTGATGAATACTATAATGAAACGTCAATTAATCATGCTAATCAAGATAAAATGAATGACAATGATAAGGTGAAAATTGAGCTTCTAACTAAAGAACTAAACACTCTTAAGTTAGCTCATGAAACTATCTTAGGAGATCCTCGAGAACTTTTAAGGACTCATGAGAAGTTATGCTTTGAAAAGCTCAACCTTGAGCAAGAGCATGAGTTCTTAAAGGCAATCAATGATGATCTTCACAAGAAAAGTTCTTCTTACATTGCCAAGCGTTTACTCTTACCCACTTACATGCCACAAGTCAAGTCTAGTAACAAGTACAAGAAAGATTCTTCCTCTAGTAGTAACAATAATCATGCTAAATCCAATGTTGTTGCTTCTAGTAGTTCTCTTGATTCCACTAATGATTCTCTTAGCCAAGTTACACTTGAGCAAGAAAATAGCTTATTGAAGGGAATTATAGAGAAAGGTGTTTACAAAAGCCTTACAGGGAGTAAGCAATTCGAGGAAATTGTACACAAGCAAGGAAGGCACCGGAAGAACCAAGGTGTTGGTTTTGAACGAAAGTTCAATGCCAATGGAGTTGAGTGGGAAGAAGATCAATACCCCAAGACAAAGTTTGTTCCTCAACAAGAGAAGTATGATCCTACTTCTTTCAAAGGGACACAAGCTCAAGATGATCTTCCACCACAAGACCACAAGCAAAAAGGCAAGGATAAGCTTCAAGAGGAGATTCATACATTTGAAGAAGCTCCTAAGGCCTTGGTCAAGTGGGTTCCCAAGACTACATCAAGTTCTACTTCATCAAGTACGACTACAACTCCAAGGATTCCCATCAAGATGGTGTGGATCCCGAAGAAGAAGAACTAGAGAGTTCTTGAGGGTGACTTCGCCAACATACTTCACTCTTATCATTTTGGCAAGAACAAGTGCAATCAACTTCCACATCTTGCACTAGTTCATGGAGTCACAAACCCTCTTGTTGGTAAGACAAGGGACAAGGTAACCTAATGCTTTCATAGACATCATCTTGTGTGTGCATCACTCTATGTCTATGGATATCCTTGTTTGTTCCTTGTGGGACTAACCCGTGTAGGTATTGAAAGTGCAACTCACTTCAAAGGATTGCTCCAAATGATCTACATCAACATTGAACATCCACATCTTCAACACCTACATGAAGTCATCATCGACAAAACCCAAGGTTAGTTCATCCCTCTTAGGGGGGATCTCACATCTAGGGGGAGCTTTACTCTAAGAATTGAGCTAAAGCAACTCTAATGGTGTGAACACAACAATGCATTATGTAAAAGTGGCAACCCCACTTGAGCTTAAACGATGAGTATGACCTATGATCAAATGTTCTCATTTGACTCCTAAGTCAATATACTCATATATAGATGACCTAGTCATCGCCAATTGCTTTATAGATGCTAGAATGGTTGTGCATGCTTTGCCACATATTTCATTTGTCATTTTATTGTGTGAGCATGTCATTTGCATATTTTACTCATTCAAGGACATCCACTTGTTGTTCTTCTTGATTGGCTTCTTTTCTTTTGCCAAGTGGATGGACAAGAATGCCTAAGAATCTTCTCTAGCTATCTATGCTTTTCTTGTCTCAAACTCTATTCATGCTACATCACAAAGTTTGATCAAGTCAGATTCGAACCACTTTGTGTGAGGAGCACTCGGAGTCCCCGATTCGTCATAGACCTAAACTTCCAAAAACTTCTTTGTGCGTTTCGGTCTGACCGATTCATCCATTTCGGTCATACCGAGATCACTAAGTCGATCTAGGTTTTCAATCTCGATGCAACCGATTTGAACTTTTCGGTCACACCGAGTTGCAGTAACTGCTTGTAGTCATGCATCTCGGTGCCACCGAGTTGTTCCACTCGATCACACCGACAGGGTCAGGCTATATATATCCCCGGGCCAAAATTTGGAAATTTCTTTGAACCCCTTTGCCCGCGCTCATCCTGCTCTGCCTCCCTGGTCTCCAAATCGTCCTCCTCGTCGCCAGCCGCCTCCCACCACTGGTCTTCGCTACCGTCAACGGGAATCGTCTCCGCCGTTGCCGCCGTAGCAGGTCCATGGCCGCACTTAGGGTATGGACTTGATCCTTGTGCTAATCTCACTCCGATTCCTAGCACATTGTTTTGCCATGTATCTTGCCATGATTGAGATCACTCTATCCAGCGAAATCACTCTGTAGTTTAGTTGTGGATTGAAAATTTAGGGTTAGGTTTCCGCCGAAATCATCTCGGGCCAACCGAGTTGTAGAAATCGGTTCCACCGATTTGGCTAAGGCCATTGCAGATGTGATTCTCGGTTTGACCGAGAATTGCAAATCGGTGTGACCGAGTTCAGGACTTTGCGAAACCCTAGCAGTCTCGGTGCCACCGAACTGTGACTCGGTCTGATCGAGTTCACTAGTTTAAGTTCCAAAAGCTACTTCGGTATCATCGAGTTTTCAAATCGGTAGATCCGAAATGCTTTCTGTGGAAAACTAAAACTAAGTTTTTGACTCATTCTTTTGCAGAAACCTCTGTACTTTGTGATGCTCATCCCATCTATCTCATCTATATCTATTCACAAGGTCAGCTGTCAGTGTTTGCATCATGTCAGATCATAGTGATAGTCAGAACAAGTCTGAGGAGCAAATTCACATGAGTGAGGGTACTAGTCCCTCTAGCAGCTATGATGATGGCAGCAGGAGCACACCCAGCAACTTGCCAAAGGCAGCCACCAGGGCCAGAAAGAAGAGAACCTCAGATTCTGAGGATGAGGACTATGTGGCTGTTGAGGATGAGGCCACCTCAAAGAAGAAGCTGCTGAAGAAGGAATATGGCACAGCTGCTGCCACTAAGCCTGGTATGAGGACCAAAAGCACCTGCGAGAAGAATTCACATGTCTAAAGCTAGAGCCTCAACTCAAGAGACTTTGGGATCTGAACCCAAAGAGCAAGAAGTGGCTGAGAAGAAAAGGAAAGAAATAGCTAAGAAGACTATGGCCAGAGTAGTTGGAAAACCCTCTATGATGGAAGAAGAGGAAGAGGTTGCTGCACCAGCACCTAAAGCTCAAAAGCTTATGGGAGATGCTATAAGGCCAGGGGATGCTCCATCAAAGCCCAAAGAAGCTCCCAAGGCAGCTGCACCAAAGCCCAAAGCTGCACCCAAGAGGAATACAAGGAATATTCCTGATGGAGAGAAGAACAAGGCCCAGTGCCTGAAGCTGCTATAGAAGAAGAAGATGATGAGTCACATGTCTTGAGGAAGTTGAAGCCCAAAATTCTAGATCACAATGATGCTCATCCAGTAGCTGAGGACATGAACCTCAGGAAGGATGCAGGACTCAGACAGTGGAGATTGACTGATCCCTATGCAGTCAGAAGAAGAATTGCTGTGGACTGCAGGTTCCATACAAAGGAACAACAGGACTTCTATGAGACAGTGCTGCTTGACAAGAAGCCTATAGTCTATGATATGAGATGGGTGGACTGGAAGTACATCAGGGAAAATGAAGAACACTATCCTGGAGTCTATGATAGTTTCAAGTCTTGTGGAGTAGAGAACTTTGTTGGGCACAAGCTCACAAAGTGGAATGATGAGCTTATTATGCAGTTCTACTCCACAGGTCATTTCTACCCAGATGGAAGGATTGTCTGGATGTCTGAAGGTACTAGGTACCAATCAACAGTTGAAGAATGGGTGTAATTGATAAATGCTCCTAAGGAGAATGAGGATGACTTGGATGTCTATGCCAAGAAGAAGAAGGATCACAACTCCATGGCACATATGTACAGAGAGATCCCAGATGCTGCTCTTGAGACACACAAATTTGGATTAGTACATTACCTTCTGTCAGGTTTGCCAACAATCAACTGGATCCTCAGGCATACTCTATTGCCAAAGTCAGGTGATCACAAGATGATCAGAGGCCGATGTGCCTCAAAAGTTCAAAGTCATGAGCCTAATTGTGGAAACTATCAAGAGGACAGCTGCTGATCAGAAGAGAAGTTGTGGGTATGCCCCACAGATCCAGGAGCTAATCAACTCCAAGATGGGCACTGGCACATATCTCTTGGACAAGGAACACATGCCCATCTATCCAGACTTTGAGGACAACACTGTTGTGATGGATGAAAATGAACCATCCTCTATGCAAGCACAAGAAAAGAAGGAGAAGGCAAGGGCTGAGAAGGCTGCAAAGATGCCAACTGCTGAAGAGGCATCTCAGATTTTCCTGAAGAGCAAGCAAGATCAGCTGGGCTACTTGATTGCCTCCACTCTGAGGATTGGGAAGGGATTGTCCACCCTGACTCAAAACCAGGAGAGCTTGGAGAGGATCATAGAGCAGAAGTTCTATGATTTAGATGTGAAGGTCACTGAGATACAGTCAGTTGTTGAGCAACTTTAGGATGAAGTGCAGGAGAAGAAGGGCAAGTCTACCACAGAAGCATTTGCTAGAGTGCCCAGAAGTCAGAGATCTGCTGCAGCGCCAGTTACAGACACCAGAGCAACTTCGTCTGCACCAGCAACAACTTCAGTGCCACCTGCTCCAGTAGCCACTCCATCAGCTCCATCAACCTCAACTGATGCCTTCGTCCTTGGAGTTTTATCTACACCACCACCTGAAGACCAAGCCTGAGAGTCGATCTAGCACTATGCATTTTTATGAACTTTTTGGTAACTTGTTGCCAAAGGGGGAGAAAATGTATAGATCATAGGCTTCGAGAGAGTGTGTTTCTTTTTGCTCTCTCTTGTTTTTGGTGGTTGAACTTTGTTATTTGCTTGTTTGAGATACTCTATGCTTTTGTGTGATACTTGGATGATCATGTGGTTGATCATATACGATGCTACCTTAGTGCTTGTTGGATGACATTATCCTTTTATATCTCTATATGATTATTCACTTTGCTCGGTGATGAGTGCATGTATTTAATTATTATCATTTTGAGCGCTCCTCCAAGATGTATGTGACATGGAAGAGTAACCCATGATCCTAACTCATTGTGCATTTGCAGTCCAAAGCAAATCTTAAACTATGCACAAATTTAGGGGGAGCTCTTGCTTGTCACATACTTCTCAAAGCGACGATACACTCTCATTATCATTTGTCGAAGCTTTGATGTATATGTTTTCATCAATTACCAAAAAGGGGGAGATTGAAAGTGCAAGTATCCCTAGGTGGTTTTCGTAATTCCTAACAGCATATAGCTCATTGAGCTAATGCTATTTCAAGACAAATATTTCAGGAAAGCTCAATGATTGGCATGACATGGATGAGAAAAGTGGACCCCTCAAAATGCTAAGGACAAAAGGATTGGCTCAAGCTCAAAGCTCAAGACTCTACATTTTCTATTTTAGTGATCCAAGATCACATTGAGTCTATAGGAAAAGCCAATACTATCAAGGAGGGATGAGGTGTTGCTTAATGAGTTTCTTGCTCAAAATGCTTAGTGATATGCTCCAAAGCCCTCAACTACTTTCTCACATCCACATATGACCTAAACCTAAAGTCAAACTTGGACCACCGATTCTTTCTATCCGGCGCCATCGAGTTCAGATGTCATAGCCACTGCCACAAACCCTAGGCAAATCGGTCTCACTGATAGGGATCTCGGTCTCACCGAGATGGGATTGTAATCTCTCTGTTTCCCTTCATAACATTTCGGTCCCACCAAGATGAGCGATCGGTACCACCGAGATTGCAATGTAAACTCTCTATTTCCCTTTCGTATCATTTTGGTCTCACCGAAATGAGCGAATCGGTCTCACCGAGTTTGTGTAATCAGTCTCACCGAGATTACGTTATGCCCTAACCCTAACCATATCGGTCCTACCAAGTTGCATGTCGGTCCCACCGAAAATCCTAACGGTCACTAGATTTGCTGAATCGGTCTGACCGAGTTTCTCAATTCGGTCCCACCGAGATTGGCAAGTTGTGTGTAATGGTTATATTTTGTGTGGAGGCTATATATACCCCTCCACCTCCTCTTCATTCATGGAGAGAGCCATCAGAACGAACCTACACTTCCAACTTACATTTTCTAAGAGAGAACCACCTACACTTGTGTTGAGGCCAAGATATTCCATTCCTACCATATGAATCTTGATCTCTAGCCTTCCCCAAGTTGCTTTCCACTCAAATCTTCTTTCCACCAAATCCAAATCCTATGAGAGAGAGTTGAGTGTTGGGGAGACTATCATTTGAAGCACAAGAGCAAGGAGTTCATCATCAACACACCATTTGTTACTTCTTGGAGAGTGGTGTCTCGTAGATTGGCTAGGTGTCACTTGGGAGCCTCCGACAAGATTGTGGAGTTGAACCAAGGAGTTTGTACGGGCAAGGAGATCGCCTACTTCGTGAAGATCTACCGCTAGTGAGGCAAGTCCTTCATGGGCGACGGCCATGGTGGGATAGACAAGGTTGCTTCTTCGTGGACCCTTCGTGAGTGGAGCCCTCCATGGACTCGCGCAGCCATTACCCTTCGTGGGTTGATGTCTCCATCAATGTGGATGTACGATAGCACCACCTATAGGAACCACGACAAAAACATCCGTGTCTCCTATTGCGTTTGCACTCTCCAAACCCTTCCCTTTACATTCTTGCAAGTTGCATGCTTTACTTTCCACTGGTCATATACTCTTTGCATGCTTGCTTGAATTGTGTTAAGATTGCTTGACTTGTCCAAAGTTGCTAAAATCTGCCAAGAACTAAAATTGGGAAAAGGATAAGTTTTTATTTGGTCAAGTAGTCTAATGACCCCCCCTCTAGACATACTTTCGATCCTACACCTAGGGCTGGACAAAGAAGGAGGGGCGGATCTACTGTCCGGCCCCACTGTCAGAAGAACTAGCCGACCCACTACTGACGAAGATGCTGGTCCCGGTGCCTTATAAGGCGCCAAAGAAGAAAGCCAAGAAGGAGGCCAAAGAGGCTAGGGGCGGTCTTCGTCGCCGTGGCACTTGGGTCACAATATCCGAAGACTCCGTCGCTCGCTCTTCCTCCGAAGAGGACGAGGAAGAGGAGGAAAACCAATCCCCCCAGCGAGGGGAAGAAAGAAAAGGTCGGCCTCCACACCCTTGGAGGCCGAGTCGCCTAAGAAGGGGAAATCTCCCCTTCCGGATGAGTCTGCCACCGCTACCAACAGCAGCCCAGAGTAGGATCCCAGGGTCCAGCCCCTGGTGAAGTCATGAGTATATAAAATACAAACACGTTTGTGCATCTAGACTCACTATTGTGTGATATTATAATCATTGAGCCACACTTTTTTGTAGTCCGGCGAGGTCCCGCACCGACCAATCCTCATCGGAGGATTTACTGGGCTCGGATGCTATGGACAGCGGGACACCCCCGAAGGCCCCTTCCCCAAAACGAGTGGACGACACCGAGGTATCATCCCAGGGGGACCCAGGACAAGGAGGGGGGAAAAGATCGTCAAGGCGGCGCCAGGAGGTCAAACTTCAGGGGCCCGACACACAGGAGAAAAGGCTCCCATAGACGTCGACGGCGGGGGCTATCTTGAATTCGGCCCCCGGCCGGACACAATTCCAGAGACCGATACGGCTCCAGAACCGGGCAGGCAGCCTCCCTCGGCTGGAGGGGGTGCGCCTGTTCCACCGGCAACCTCTGTCCACCCAGAGGTGCCGGATACTTTATCGGCGGCGCTGAAGAGCGCCTCCATTGTGGACAAACACCGTGCCCTTATGGGTGCGGTGATTGAGAAGATTTAGTCCGCTGAGAGTGGGCTGAATGAAGCGTGCATCAGCCTTATAACGGGCTTTGAGGTATGTTTTGTGAGGTTTCAAAGAGTGTTATAGCATAGGTAGTAGCCCCTGATACACTGTTCGGTTAAAGGAAGACCCGAACAGAGGATCGAATATATGTTCGCAGGAGACTCACCTTATGGCGTCTCTCCCTCTCTCTTTTTTTATAAGCAGGCATCTGTGGTGACTGCCGCCTCTCATACTGCGGAAGTCTCTGAATTGAAGCAGAGTCTGGAGCGGGTCGAAGAAGAACTCGGCTGAGTGAAGAAGCAGTTGGAGGATAACCAAGGTATGCAAAAACCCTGTTCGCATTCAGCGCGAATGAATAATTTAGTGTGATAAAAATATGTTCATGGTGTTCTCTAGGGGCGATGACCAAAGTCGAGGCTCTTAAGAAAGCTGTGGCCGAGGCTGAGAAAAAGGCAGCTGCAGAGCAGGCTCTTCGTGAGAAGCACGAGGCCAGGGTTATTGAAGCTGAGCACGGGCTCCAAGAGGCTGTGAAGAAATGCGGGACCTTGGAGCAGAGTTTAACGGAGAAAGAATCCGAACTCACCAAGGCTCATCAAGCCACGCGTGATGCCCGGGGGGAAACCCAAGGTGCGCTGCAGGAAATCCAAGAGGCGAGGAAGATCGCAGCGGGTAAGGCTTTTTCTATGCAAAGCAAGTATTTCAGGAGAAAATCACGTTGCTAACTTGAATTCAGATTTCTTCAGGGGTATTTGCAGAGCTGCCACGCAACATATCTGATGCCGCACAATTCTACCGGGCCGAAGAAAGGAGCACCACAGATAAGCTCTTCTGGTCGCAGTATCTGGCGCCAAAATATCCAGTGCCTTTTGCCGATCGACTGAAACGGCTGATCGAACTGCATAAGGCGGCCGAACTAGCCATGAAGGATTTGATTATCCAGCTGTGTCCTGCCAAGCCGATTCCCAGCAGTTACTTCGGGCTCGTAAAGCGGCTTGTGAGTGCATGTCCTCGACTTGAAGTCATCAAGCGCTCGGTCTGTATGGAGGGTGCGCGAATGGCCTTCGCCCGCGCGAAGGTGCACTGGGCGAAGATGGATGCTAAAAAGCTGATGACCGAAGGACCGCCGTAGGGGAAGGAGCACCGCAAGCCCGAGTTATATTATGATAGTGTCCTGAAAGGATCCCGCCTTGTGGCGGAACAATGCACCAAGGACATTATATTCCCATGAATACAATCATGTTGTCCTGTGTAACATTAAACAAGGTCATTTCTATTGTTTATTGCCTGTTTATTTGAAAGTTTTTCCTCCTGTGCGGCCGTTATATTAATCCTGAGAGTTGGCCAGTCATCGGCTTCTGCCCCCAGTAGGAAGTACGGGGATGTTCGAGGTGAACCTGAGCACTCTTTACCCCAGTTTTTGGGTCCTTGAAGGAGGTGTTCAGCGCAACGAACCAGGCAATCGGACTATAAGGCTTTATCACTCTCACTTAGCCATAGGAGTTTGCAAAAGGAAGGTAGGCGCAGCCCCCGGTGTTCGGAAGACCGCACTAGGGGCTATATAAGCACCTGATCGGAAGAAAAGCCGATCCATCGCACGCTGCATTAGTTATCACATAATGCGGAAGAAATCCTTAAAGATTTTGCAAGCACTTGAACAGCTGACCAGCTCTCGCTGTATCATGACAGTCAGTTTTCGGCTTTCTCTACTGAGGCGCTCGTCTGGAAGAACCGGGATGCAATCGCAGTAGCTCTCCCTTTACTACCCAAGCCGATATAGCGGAACGTAGGTGAAAGATCGAGGATGTCGCCTAGAGGGGGGGGGGGTGAATAGGCGCTTTAAAATAATTACGGTTAAGGCTTGAACAAATGCGGAATAAACCTAGCGGTTAATTTGTCAAGCACAAAACCTAAAACAACTAGGCTCACCTATGTGCACCAACAACTTATGCTAAGCAAGATAATCAACTATGTGATAGCAAGATATATGACAAAGAACAATATGGCTATCACAAAGTAAAGTGCATAAGTAGAGGGCTCGGGAAAGAGATAACCGAGGCACGCGGAGATGATGATGTATCCCGAAGTTCACACCCTTGCGGATGCTAATCTCCGTTTGGAGCGGTGTGGAGGCACAATGCTCCCCAAGAAGCCACTAGGGCCACCGTAATCTCCTCACGCCCTCGCACAATGCAAGATGTCATGATTCCACTAAGGGACCCTTGAGGGCGGTCACCGAACCTATACAAATGGTGACCCTTGGGGGCGGTCAACGAACCCGTACACTTTGGCAACCCTTGGGGGCGGTCACCGGTACCCGTCAAATTGCTCGGGGCAATCTCCACAACCTAATTGGAGACCCCGATGCTTGCCCGAAGCTTTACACCACAATGACTGAGCTCCGAACAACACCAACCGTCTAGGGCGCCAAGGCACCCAAGAGGAACAAGCTCTAGGGTGTCCAAACACCCAAGAGTAATAAGCTTCTCAACTTGTAACTTCCACGTATCATGTGGAGAACTCAAACCGATGCACCAAATGCAATGGCCAGGGCACACGGAGTGCCCAAGTCCTTCTCTCCCAAATCCCACCAAAGCAACTAATGCTAGGGAGGAAAATGAGAGGAAGAACGAAAGAAGAACACGAAGAACTCCAAGATCTAGATCCAAGGGGTTCCCCTCACTTAGAGGAGAACGTGATTGGTGAAAACGTGGATCTAGATCTCCTCTCTCTTTTCCCTCAAGAACTAGCAATAATCATTGGAGGGATTGAGAGTTAGCAAGCTCGAAGAAGGTCAACAATGGGGGAAGAACACGAGCTTAAGAGATAAGGTTCATTGGGTAAGAAGACCCCCTTTTATAGGTGGGGAAAAATCCAACCGTTATGCTCATAGCCCACACCGAGCGGTACTACCACTCCAAGGAGCGGTACTACCGCTAGGGCGGTAGTAGCTCTTTGAAACACAAAAGCGAGGAGGCAAAAAAGCCAGAAGAACCATCGGAGCGGTAGTACCGCTTGACCTCACGGTACTACCGCTAGGGGTAGCGGTACTACTGCTAAGGGTAGCGGTACTACTGCTTGCGAGCGGTAATAAAAAGTTACATCTGTGCCTAACACCGCTGGACTTGTGACGAGTTTTTGGTCCCGAGCGGAAGTAGCCACGGAAGTAGTCGCGGTAGTACCGCTCCCAAGAGCGGTACTAAAAAATTACATCCGCAGCAGCCCCTTTTAAGGACACCAAAACTGACACAACTTCTGCAAACGGACTCCGAATTCGACGAAACCAAGTTTGTTCGAAAGCTAGCGACAAGGGCTAACATAATCTTGATAGAAATACCAATAAGAAGAAAATGAGAAAAGGCCCAAAAGAAAATGGTGAGAACTCTTCCTCGGATAAGACCGGTAAAACCTCCAACACCGAAAACATCATAGAAGACGCATGCAAACTCCATTTTCGATGAACTCAAGCTTGTCATCAAGATGAACATAAGCTCTAAGACTCACAAAGAGAACCAAATAAGAACCAATAAAAATGATGCAAGGATGCAATGGTTTGAGCTCTCTGTGAATGATACGATCAAGCTACTCATCAAGAGCCCCCCTTGATAGTACGACAATCGATCCTATAACCTGGTGTCCCAACTACCACCATGAGACCGGTAAAATAGAAAACCTATAAAGGGCAAACCTTTTCCTTGCAAAAAGTCCACTTGAGCTTGATGTAGACGATCTTGACTTCCTCAAGTTGGACCACCTTTCTTGATTGCTTTGGCTCGGTGAAGACTAGTAGATTGCTCCCCCATACTCCACTATGGGTGAGCCACTCTTCGGCACATCTTCACAAGTCCATTGTCACCACAATGGACGTCAAGCTTCAAGCACTTGATCTCTTCATGATGCATCACTTGAACGTGCACACCGCAACCTAACCCCACAAAGAACTCTCGCAAAGACCATGGGTTAGTACACAAAGCGTAATTGACAATGCTTACAATACCATGGGATCACTTGATCCCTCTCGGTACATCTTCTACGCTTTGTGAGTTGATCAACTTGATTCACTCTTGACTTAGTCTTGATCAACCTTGAACCTTTCCAACTCTCTTCGTTTGGATGATGCCTTGAAGGTAAGCATGAATGATCACACAATCTTCTTCTTCAAGACATGCTTGCAATAAGCTCAACTCTCACATGACCAATCTTTGGATAATTCCCTAATAGCACATTGGTCGACACAAGCTCTCCTTAAAACCAACACATGTACTCTAAGAAAATCCTATGGATAAGACCTTCAAATATAACTCAAGGCAACCATTAGTCTATAGAGATTGTCATCAATTACCAAAACCAAACATGGGGGCACCGCATGTTCTTTCAGTAGGGTAGCAAGCACAGGAGCCGGGCAACCCAACTATTGACCCAAGACATGATTTGGAGCCGATGCATATAATGCTATAAGTTCGGGGTGCCGAACGACCGTGAGGGTGTTCGGACTTTATTGCCGTATTATGGGTACAATGAGGCCCCTGGCATATTAAGGCATATCGTAGTGTACAGATGCCATTTGACAAATGATATCAATAAGAAAGAACAGCAAGTAAGCGTCATATAAAGCCACATATTGCAATTGAATAATACGTCGATGCGTACAAGTACAAATAGTGTGATAAAAAGAAATATGACTTCAGAACCTGCTGTGACCGGGGGAGGGAAGCCGTGTGCGGATCCAGGTAATAATCGAATGATCATCAAGGGGAATATCTAAGGATTCCCTTAAGCGTTTGAGCTGTTTCCCTTCTTGGTATATTCGTCGCTTCGTGGGTCTGGTCGCCATGTCACCAGTGATGGCCTACACAAAAGTGGACCTACAAAGAAAGTGCAAAAATATGTTTGTGTGCCATGGAGCGGTTAAGCCGCATTGTTGGCCTATCCTAGCTTTGCCTCCGTTTACTGCCAGAGGGTTTAATTGAGCTCCTGACGAGCCAAGCTATCCTGCCGTGTAGTAGTTCGGACTCCTTTGATGGTGTCCGGAAGCTTGGCCATCGACTCAAGGTTCAATTGAAAGATGCCACTTTTTTCTTCTACTGTTAAGGCGGCGGCGCGAGCCAGGCATTTTGAGCTTAAGGTATGCATAATGTGGAATCGCGTTGAATCAAGCAAACGCGGTTTGTTCGAGCAGTGCCTGATAGTTACTGCGAAAATGGACGATGTCGAAGATTAAATCTTCGGTATGGTAATTATTCAGCGGTCCAAAGACTATCTCCAGAGTGATGGAGCCTGTACAACAGGCCTCCACACCTGGTATAACACCTTTAAAGGTGGTTTTAGTGGGTTTGATCATTGAAGGATTGATACCCATCTTACGCACTGTATCCTGATACAGCAGGTTCAGACTGTTGCCTCCGTCCATAAGGACTTGTGTGAGGTGGAATCCGTCAATTATTGGGTCCAGGACTAGTGCGGCCGGATTGCACTGACTGGTATTGGTCAGGCGATCTATACGGTTAAAGGTGATCGGGTCGGACGACCATAGGCTATATTTTGGGGCGACTGGCTCCATTGCGTCGTCATCCCTGAGAGTGCGCATCCGCTCCCGCTTGGGAATATGGGTGACGTTTATCATGTTCACCATTTTGATTTGCGGGGGAAATTTCTTTTGTCCTCCTGTGTTCTGTGGCCGAGGCTCCTCGTCGTCGTCATCCCTTTGTGACCCCTTCTCATTGTTTTTGGCACCTGACCCGCCGGCTTGTTTGAAGACCCAGCATTCTCCGTTGGTATGATTGGCTGGTGTTCCTAGGGTGCCATGAATTTGGCATGAACGGTCGAGTATACGGTCCAGACTGGACATGCACGGACTGTTTCTTTTGAATTGTTTTTTCCTTTAACCGGTATTAGAGCCGCTGAATCCGGCATTGACGGTCGTGTCTTCGGATTTGTCACCATTATTTCGACGCTTGTGTTTGCTGCGTCGGGGCTTTCCATTGTTATCTCCTGGTTCAGAAGTCCCAGGCTTGCTTGATGTGCTGTTGCTACGAGCTAGCCAGCTATCTTCGCCCGCATAAAAGCGGGTCATGAGTGTCGTGAGGGCTGCCATGGACTTTGGCTTCTCTTGGCTGAGGTGTCGGGCAAGCCACTCGTCACGGAGGTTGTGCTTAAAGGCTGCTAGGGCTTCGACATCCGGACAATCGACAATTTGGTTCTTTTTAGTTAGGAACCGAGTCCAGAATTTCCTGGCTGACTCCCCGGGCTGTTGGTTTATGTGACTTAGACCATCAGCATCCGGTGGTCGCACGTAGGTGCCCTGGAAGTTATCCAAGAATGCGTCTTCTAGGTTCTCCCAACTTCCAATGGAGTTTGCCAGCAAACTATTCAGCCAATGCCGAGCCGGTCCCTTAAGCTTTAGTGGGAGGTACTTGATGGCATGTAGATCATCGCCGCGGGCCATGTGAATGTGGAGAAGGAAATCTTCTATCCATACCGCGGGGTCTGTAGTCCCATCCTAGGGCTCGATATTCACGGGTTTAAACCCTTCTAGGAATTCATGCTCCATTACTTCGTCAGTGAAGCATAGCGGGTGTGTGGTGCCTCTATGCCGGGCTACATCACGACATAGTTCAGATGAGTCTGGTCTGTTGTATTCGGCCCAGCCGGATTTGTATCTAGTATATCCAGTGTGGCGGTCATCATCACACGTTGGGGCGCGCCCCCGTGATCCGTAGATCGATCTTGACTGTCCTGCTTTGTTTTCCAACTCGTCTCGCAGGTCCTGCGTGTAGCTCCGGGCCTTCGTGTTTTTGTTTGATTGGCGACGGGGTGCGGGCTGGTGTCCGGTTGATACGTCGCTTTGTCTTAGCCACGAGGTGGCCAGTCAGCCGCATCATGCGTTGGTAGTGTAGGCTCTTGTGCCTCTTCCTCATATTGAGGTAACAACCTGCGCTTCGGGTAACTTTTGGTTGGGCGCTCGAGTCTGTATTCCTCGGCTGCCAGGACCTCAGTCCATCTATCAGTTAGCAGATCTTGATCAGCTTGAAGTTGCTGCTGTTTTTTCTTCAGGCTTTTTGCAGTGGCTATAAGCCGGCGCTTGAAGCGCTCCTGCTCGACGGGATCCCCAGGCACGATAAATTCTTCGTCGCCGAGGCTCAACTCGTCTTCGGAGAGAGGCATATAGTTGTCGTCCTCCGAATCTCCATCCATTGCTTGTTCATCAGGGCTAGCTTGCCCATCCTCCAGTCAGGCTTGCTCGAAGCTTGGCTGGGCGGGATTGTTTTCATCTTCGGCATCATCCGGAATGCTATTGTCTCTTGTGCTGGTATCGCTATTTTTGCTATGGCGGCACTTAGAGCGACACTGCTGACGCTGGCGCTTAGATTGCTTCTCGAGGGGATTATCCTCCATTGCCTCATCGCCATTGCTTTCTTTGGGTGTGTCTACCATATATATATATATATATATATATATATATATATATATATATCATATGATGAGGTGGCTATCCAGCGCCCTGCGGGCAGTGGTTCCTGTTCTTCTCCGGCATCGTCGTCCAGACTATCGACGTCTTTGGAGTTGAAATCAAGCATGTCGGTTAAGTCGTCGACAGTGGCTATCAAGTGGGTGGTGGGTGGGTAACAAATTTCTTTGTCATCCGCTTCCCACTCAAGCCGGACATAGTTCGGCCAAAAGTCTCCTGAAAGAGAGAGAGAGAGATTTTAATGAGTTTAGCACGTCAACCAAGGGCGAGTGCTGAAAGATATCTGCGGTGGTAAACTCCATGATCGGTGCCCAATCAGGTTTGATAGGCATGGATGCGCGTGGTTCGGAGCCTATGGTCGGAGACGAGTCCGAGGGTCCGATGACACAGACCTCATTGGAGGCAAAGTCTATGTTCGGCTCTATCGCCGATGAGTGTGCGGCTTTCGTGGCGGGGTCTATGCACCCGTCCTCAGATGGCACGATCTGCTCCAGATGTAAGGCCAGGGCAGCTGCAAGTGCATTCTCCTGAACGCCGTCCGATGGCAGATCTAAGTCATGCTCATCGTGACTGTATGGCGCACCTGTCATGGGCTCGAATCCATCGAAGATCAAGTCTCCGCAGATGTCGGCAGTGTAGTTCAGGCTTCCAAACCTGACCTGATGCCCAGGGGCGTAGCTATCGATCTTCTCCAGATGGCCAAGCGAGTTGTCCCGTAATGCGAAGCCGCCGAATACGAAGATCTGTCCGGGGAGGAAAACCTCACCCTGGATCGTATCGTTGTAGATGATTGAAGGAGCCATTAAGCCTTATGGTGATGACACAGTGGAACTCTCAATGAAAGCACCAATGTTGGTATCAAAACCGGCGGATCTTGGGTAGGGGGTCCCGAACTGTGCGTCTAAGGTTAATGGTAACAGGAGGCGGGGGACACAATGTTTACCCAGGTTCGGGCCCTCTCTATGGAGGTAATACCCTACTTCCTGCTTGATTGATCTTGATGATATGAGTATTACAAGAGTTGATCTACCACGAGATCGTAGAGGCTAAACCCTAGAAGCTAGCCTATGATCATGATTGTTCTTGTCCTACGGACTAAACCCTCCGGTTTATATAGACATAGAAGGGGGCTAGGGTTACACAGAGTCGGTTACAAAGAAGGAAATCTACATACCCGAATTGCCAAGCTTGCCTTCCACACAAAGGAGATTCCCACCCGGACACGGGACGAAGTCTTCAATCTTGTATCTTCATAGTCCAACAGTCTGGCACAAGTACATAGTCCGGCTGTCCGAGGACCCCTTAATCCAGGACTCACTTAATGACCGAGACACCTCTCCGGTCAATAACCAATAGCGGAACCTGGATGCTCAGATTGGTTCCCACATATTCTATGAAGATCTTTATCGGTCAAACCGCAGTGTCAACATACGTTATTCCCTTTGTCATCGGTATGTTACTTGCCCGAGATTCGATCATCGGTATCTTCATACCTATTTCAATATCGTTACCGGCAAGTCTCTTTACTCATTCCATAATGCAGCATCCCACAACTAACTCATTAGTCACATTGCTTGCAAGGCTTCATATGATGTGCATTACCGAGAGGGCCCAGAGATACCTCTTTGATACTCGGAGTGACAAATCCTTAATCTCTATCTATGCCAACCCAACAAACACCTTCAGAGATACCTGTAAAGCATCTTTATAATCACCCAGTTACGTTGTGACGTTTCATAGCACACAAGGCATTCCTCCGATGTCTGGGAGTTGCATAATCTCATAGTCAGAGGAATATATATATATATATATATATATATATATATATATATATATATATATATATATATGACATGAAGAAAGCAGTAGCAATAAAACTAAACGATCATTATGCTAACCTAACGGATGGGTCTTTCCATCACATCATTCCACTAATGATGTGATCTCGTTCATCAAATGACAGCACATGTCCATGGCTAGGAAACTTAACCATCTTTGATCAACGAGCTAGTCAAGTAGAGGCATACTAGGGACACGGTGTTTTGTCCATGTATTGACACATGAATCAGGTTTCCGGTTAATACAATTCTAGCATGAACAGTAAAAATTTATCATGAATAAGGAAATATAAAATAACAACTTTATTATTGCCTCCAGGGCATATTTCCTTCAAAAAGTCCAAAGAGCGTGGACTAGCACGGAGCTTGGATACGGTTTCCCAATCAAAGATCCATGGATCACAGACGCTTTCTCTCCCCATGGCCTTTCCCCTCTGAAAGCGCCCTTCCTAGATGGAGAAGAGAGGGGCGTGATAGCTATGCAGGGCTGCCTCCAAGGGGGCTTGTGTGTTCTAGCGGTCATCCCTTTCCACATATATATGTGGCCCATGGGGCTAGTTGTGACATCCCGGCTTAATAGGAATGATAGACTACTCATATAAACAAGGTGCATCTTCTTTTCCAGGATACCATATGAAGGGAACCTCAAAGTTAAGTGTGCTCAGCTTGGAGAAATCTGAGGATGGGTGACCGACTAGAAGTTGATCTCGGGTGTGCATGAGTGAGGACAAAGTGCGCACAAGAGACTAGTATTGGTGTGTGGGCCTAGTACAGATTCCATACGCAACAGCCTGGAACCGATGCGTGAACCACAGTATGTCCACTGAGATAGCGCCTTTGGTTGGGTCAAGTATCAGTGAAAGGGCTAGTTATCGGCTAGAGGGGGGGTGAATAGGTGATTTTTATGAAAGTCTTCAAAACATGAGTGTTTCAAAGACAAACAATAAAAATGACACTATTCGTATGCAGCGGAAGGTAGACTACACTAGACAAGCCATAGTCAAGTATTCAATGAAGTGAAAGCACGAAGACTATTAGCAGCTAGGTAGTAAAGATCAAGATGGAAGATAGTATGAAGCCAATCCTAACAGATAGTCACACAGTGAAGTCAAACAGATAATGCAAGCAGGCAATGACTTCACGAAGACAAACTGTAAGTAGAGAGAAGTAAGAGATAGAACCAGTAGCTTTAGGAGGATAGGGATTTGTTCGACTAGTTCCAGTTGTTGTGACAACTGTACGTCTGGTTAGGGAGGCTGAGATTCAACTCAGAAGACCGCGTCTTCACCTTATTCCCCTTGAGCTAAGGACACCTAGTCCCCGCCCAATCAGTCTGGTAAGTCTTCAAGGTAGACTTCTGAACCTTCACAGACTGCGTTCACCAGCAATCCACAATGACTCTTGGATGCTCAGAACATGACGCCTAACCGGCTGGAGGATTCACAGTCCTCAAGTGTAACAAGTCTTCAGATCACGTGGACAGAAAGACTTCACTAATGCCAAACACTCTTTGGACTCTAGGTGGTTTGGGATTTGTCCTTGCAAGGATTCTCTCTTGATAGCTTCGGCGGTGGGTTGCTCTCAAACGACAAATGCCGTGTACTAACTCTGAGAAGCCACCAATTTATGGTGTAGGGGGTGGGCTATTTATAGCCACTGGGCAACCCGGCCTGATTTTGTCCGAAATGACCCTTGGTCACTAAGGAACTGACACGTGTTACAACGGTCAGATTTCAAACGCACACGGCAGCTTGACTTGGGCTACAAGTAAAGCTGACTCATCCGACTCTGGATAAGATTTGCTCTCACTTTCTTTGCTCGAAGACATAGGATTTGGTTGCGCATCACTTCAGTCACTCTGACTTTGTTCACTTGGACCCCACTTAACAGTGCGGTGGTTCCTGTGACTCAACAAAGAAGAAAAGGAAACAACGAAACAACTAAGTCTTCGCGCTCCATAGTCTTCACTCGATGTCTTCTCATGTCATAGTCTTCAACCTGAATAGCTTCACAGACCACCATTGTCTTCAATGTCTTCACACATTTTTAGGGGTCATCTCCGGTAGGTAAATCGAATCAATGAGGGACTACTACCTGTGTTATCCTGCAATTCTCACAAACACATTAGTCCCTCAACCAGGTTTGTCATCAATACTCCAAAACCAACTAGGAGTGGCACTAGATGCACTTACAATCAGCCTCTTCAACTCCGACTTCATCGCCTTCAATAGCACTATGTTTAGCTCTTTATGCACCCCGTCCACGTTGTTGAGCTGAGAGCACACCTCCATGGTCTTCACGACCTTGGTGTGGTCACCGAGAATGCACTATCCATCCAGGTCCATTAGGGAGGGGTTCATGGCGGTGGAGTAGTTGTGATGCCGAGAGAGAGAGGGAGAGTGAGCGAGAGCGAGGGAGAGAGAGAGAGTTGTGAAAGAGGAGACGGTAGAAGACAAAGATAGATGGTTGGAAGAGATAGTGGAGTTTGGTGGTAGATAAATAGGGTCTTTAGAGGCCACAAGCAATTTAGGTGGGCGGGATGAGTGAATGTATTGGCCTCTTGTTCATATGTTCATACTAGATGATTCCTAGCACGCTGTTGCAAAAACACTAAGAGACATATAGATATGAAATATATTACTGCATCATAACATTTATTTTTTGAAGTTGGAAACTTAGGGGTTCAAGGATTTTTGAAATGAATTAAATTAATATTTCTAGTGAAAAAACATGTCAAGTCAGACTGCCAGATTAATTTTCGGTATTCCTTTTTTCATCTTCATAAGCTTATCTCCAAATAATCTTATAGCATTGTGGAGTTTTTCAAGAAAAATGCTTTAGTATTTACGGATAGATGACACACCAGCCAATACTTGTATGCACATTTTGCCTTCTTCAACTCACATTCCCATTCTTTAGTTCATCCTAATGATCAATGTCTACCGCCAATTATAGTCAGCTTTTCATACTGCATGAATAAAAGGACATGCTAATGATATGTGCTTTTCTAAGATACATGGCATGGATATTGCTTGAGTAATTATGGTGTGACAGACATACATGACTTGGGTGAGGTGTGAGAATGTATCTTGTGAGAATTAAAGATAGTGGATGTGGTGCATGGCTAAAAAATACTACTAGTGGATGCAGATATGGCACACTTGGTGAGGTGGAAGGCTGCATGTTGAGATAATTACTTGTGGTGGGGATGAACCTTTTAAGAATATATGATATATATTGTGTCCCTCCATTAATCTCATGTTCATATATGTAGATCGGCCAGGCCGCTTCAAGGAACACCTCCAAGGGCAAGGAGGATGTGGCCGACAAGAAGGGCAAGACGGTGGTGGAGCTCGGCAGTGCCTCCAAGAGGCCAAAGAACTAAGGGCATTTTCATGAGGACATCCAACCTACTTCTGCAAGGTCATCCTTGCACCGAAGTTGGAGTGTCTGTCGATGTCACTCGAGTTCACCAAGCACTTCACCACCACCCTAGAGGAATCTGTGTTGAGGATGAACACCGATTACGCTTGAAGGGTGGCGGTCTAGACGATCAATGGCGGGCTCACCTTTGATCAAGGTTGGGCCCCCTTCATCATTATTCACCAGATTAGGATCAAGTACTGATGACCTACAAGTATATGGGGTCAACTGTAGCCTTTTCGATAAGTAAGAGTGTTGAACCCAACGAGGAGCAGAAGGGAATGACAAATGGTTTTCAGCAAGGTAATGTTTGCAAGTGCTAAAATTGTAAGTAGCGGAGTAGTTTGATAGCTAGATAATTTGTAACAAGAAAGTAATGATAGTAGTAACAAAAGTGCAGCAAGGTAGCCCAATCCTTTTGAGGCAAAGGATAGGCCAAAACGGTCTCTTATGATAAGCAAAGTGTTCTTGAGGGTACACGGGAATCTCATCTAGTCACTTTCATCATGTTGGCTTAATTCATGTTCACTACTTTTATGATTTGATATGTGGGTGGACCGGTGCTTAGGTGATGTTCTTACTTGAACAAACCTCCTACTTATGATTAACCCTCTCGCAAGCATCCACAACTACGAGAAAAGTATTAAGAATAAATTCTAACCATAGCACTAAACTTTTGGATCCAATCGGTCCCTTACGGAATAGCGCATAAACCGGGGTTTAAGCTTCTGTCACTCTCGCAACCCACCATCTAATAACTACTCCACAATGCATTCCCGTAGGCCCAAATATGGTGAAGTGTCATGTAGTCGACGTTCACATGACACCACTAAGAGAATGGCAACATACATATCATCAAAATATCAAACACATATCAAGTTCACATGATTACTTGCAACATGATTTCTCTCGTGACCTCAAGAACGAAAGTAACTACTCATAAATGATAAACATGCTCAAGATCAGAGGGGTATTAAATAGCATAATGGATCTAAACATATAATCTTCCACCAAATAAACCATATAGTAATCAACTACAAGATGTAATCAACACTACTAGTCACCCACAAGCACCAATCTATAGTTTTGGTACAAAGATTGAACACAAGAGATGAACTAGGGTTTGCGATGAGTTGGTGTTGTTGAAGATGTTGCTGAAGATATCCCTCCCCAAGATGGGATAGTTGTTGCTGATGATGATGACGATGATTTCCCCCTCCGAGAGTTCCCCCGGCGGAATCGCTTCACCGGAGGGCAAAAGTGCTCCTGCCCAAGTTCCGCCTCGAGGCGGCGACGCTTCATCCTGAAAGTCCTCCACTTCATTTTTCTAGGTCAAAATGACTTATATACCATAAGATGGACACCGGAGGTGGGCCGAGGAGGGCAGCAGCCACTAGGGCGCGCCTGGGCCTCCTGGCACACCCAGGTGGGTTGTACCGACCTGGTGGCCCCCCTCTGGTACTTATTTTCTCCAATAATTCTTAAATATTCCATAAAAAGTTCTCGGGAAGTTTCAGCTCATTTGGAGTTGTGCAGAATAGGTAGCTTGACGTAGCTTTTTCAGGTCCAGATTTCCAGCTGCCAGAATCCCCCCCCCCTTTGTGCATACCTTGCATATTATGAGAGAAAAGGCATTAGAATTACTCCAAAAAGCATTATTATACAATAAAACAACATAAATAATAGTAGGAAAACATGATGCAAAATGGACGTATCAAGTCCCCCAAGCTTAGACCTCGCTTGTCCTCAAGCGAAAACCGAAATCGAAAAACATGTCCACATGCTTAGAGAGAGAGTGTCAGTAGAAACAAAAATACAGATATAGCAGCATCATGTGACTTATTATAACAGCAACAAACTTTAACATAATACTTTTATCACAGAACTTCTATCATAGACTTCTCATGAACAAGTGACAATTCATCACAACATCAAAATATAAAGAATAAACTCTATTGGAAACCAACAAACTATGTTCTTAGTCAACTTTGCAACTACAATTCATCATCTTTTCAGGAAGGGTCACGTATCGGAGCCTTTAGGCAAGTCCACATACTCAACCATCATTTAGTCTTCTATGATTATTAACACTCACCGCGTACACATGAGCAAAACGTTTCAACCGGACACACAGAAAGATAGGGGCTTATAGTTTTGCCTTCCAACGCACTCACCTCAAGGTGATGTCAACAATAATAACTCATGCTACCCATATTCAACTAGATATATGTGCCTAGATCTTTCCTCACCACATGATGCTTGCCAAAAGAGAAAAATAAAAGGAACATAGAGAAAAAATTTGACTCTTGCATGAAGTAAATACATGAAAGTAAAAGATAGGTCCTTTGCAGAGGGAAGCATAGGTTGCGATGCACTTTTTGTTTGTATGCTCAACCCCTTAGTGCAAGATAACCTCACGTTATATTGCCCCTTGTGATGGCAACCTTTATTATGCAGTCTGTCGCTTTTATTCTTCATCACAAGTTCGTACAACGCTCAATTTTCCCTTACACTAAATGATCCACACTTTTAGGAGCTATTTTTATTGCCCTTTTTGCACCGATGACAACTTACTTGAAGGATATTACACAATCCATAGGTAGGTATGGTGGAATCTCAAACAAGATTTGGGTTTATGGGTTTTGGATATATCTCTACTTAATGCGGAGTTTTTGGCTAGCAAAGATAGGGGCAATCACCACATGTTGAAGAATCCATGACAATATAACTTCTATGTGAATATGAACAAACATAAATCATTAAGTTGTCTTCCTTGTCCAACATCAACAATTTTGGCATATAATATTTTGATGGGTGCTTACAATCATAAAAGATTTCTAGGATAGTATATTTATATGTGAATCTTCTCTTCCCTTATTAATTCTTTCATGAGTTGCATCATTGACCAATGCTATGTTTGTCAATCTACAATAAAATTTTCTACTTATGTTTTTCCTTGTGTAATGTCATCACTTTAGCATATGATCTTTTTATTTATTTCCTTCCTTTTTATTGCAACAAGAAAGTAAAGAAGGGAAAACTCAAACTGAACTTAATTATAGATCTCGCACACGATTACAAGGATTGATCACTAAACAAACCCTTGAAAAAGAAAAGGTCGAACTAAACTTTTATTCATCTAATAGCAAAAGATAACCATGGATCGAACTAAGAAAGTAAAGGAAAAAGATAGTGGAGATGATACGATACCCGGGCACCTCCCCCAAGCTTGGCAAAAGCCAAGGGGAGTGCCCATACCCGATACTTAGTTTTCTTTTGCTGGTGAAGAAGGAGGTGGTGGTGATGAATTAGAAGGTTTGTCTTTCTTCCTTAGCTTACACTCGAGGACAGAATTCTCATCTTTCAGTTCAGGGATCTCCCACTCAAGCTCCAACACCTTTTCGAACAAATCTTGCTTATTTTCCTGCAGGAGACGAAAAGGGGTAAACTGGATCTTGGGCCTCTTTGCTTTGTTGTGGATACTTGACTTCTTAAATTCAACATGGATGTCCCCAGGTTGGGGCAATGGAACTTCATCCTCCTCCGAGCTCGTCTCCCCTTTCTCTCAGGATCATAGTCTTCTTCTTCCTCCGTAGTCCAGCCATAGTTCTCCACATCCCCATAGACCTTGGAGTTTGCGATATAATCTGTAACATAGCTCTCACCCTTCGAGTCTTGGGACGACATAATTCCAGATCTTACAGGAAAACAGAGAGAAAACAAAACATAAGATTTCTCCACGATACGGAGCTCAACAGGTTCAGGAGGTATATAATGATTTTTTATCTTGGGGAAGAAGCAGAACGGAAGAAAAACGGAGTGCAGAAAGTACCCGAGGTGGGAACAACCCACCTGGGCGCGCCTGGCATGCCAGGCGCTAGGCACGCCCCGGCGTATCGTGCCCACCAGGGTTACTTTCCTGGAAGTTTCTTATTTTCCTAATTTTCTAAATATTCCAAAATTGACAAAAAATATTTTTGCGGATTTTTTGGAGTCTGTTTACTTACCGTATCACGTACCTCCCTTTTTTCATGATTCTGGAGTGTTCCAGAAGGTTTCCTTTATGTGTTCTTCCGGTGTCAAAGTTTGGATAATATTACTTTCAACATTAATGGGCGTACCTGAGATATAGTGTTTTATTTGTTGTCCATTGACAACCTTTGGGTTAGTACCTTCGCCATTATTTATTTTGATACCTCCGGATCGATAGACCTCCTCGATGACATAGGGTCCTTCCCATTTGGAGAGGAGTTTTCCTACAAAGAATCTGAAATGAGAGTTGTACAAAAGAACATATTCTCCAACTTTGAACTCACGCTTTTGGATTCTTTTGTCATGCCATCTTTTAACTTTTTCTTTGAATAACTTTGCATTTTCATAAGCCTGTGTTCTCCATTCATCTAATGAGCTAATATCAAATAGCCTCTTTTCACCAGCAAGTTTGAAATCATAATTGAGTTCTTTAATTGCACAAAATGCTTTGTGTTCTAACTCAAGAGGTAAATGACAAGCTTTTCCATAAACCATTTTATATGGAGACATACCCATTGGATCTTTATAAGTTGTTCTATAAGCCCAAAGTGCATCATCTAATTTCTTACACCAATTCTTCCGGGACCTATTTGTAGGTGCATCTAGTGCCACCCCTAGTTAGTTTTGGAGTATTGACGACAAAGTTGGTTGAGGGACTAATGCATTTGTGAGAATTGCAGGATAACGCAGGTAGTGTCCCTCATTGATTTGGTTTACCTACCGGAGATGACCCCTAAAAATGTATGAAGACATTGACGACAATGGTGGTATGTGAAGATATTCATATTGAAGACTATGACATGAGAAAACATTGAGTGAAGACTATGGAGCGCGAAGACTATGTTGTTTCGTTGTTTCCTTTCTTCTTCTTTGTTGAGTCATAGGAACCACCGTACTGTTAAGTGGGGTCCAAGTGAACTAAGTCAGAATGACTGAAGTGATGCTCAACCAAAATCCTATGTCTTCGAGCGAAGACAATGAGAGCAAATCTTATCCAGAGCTGGATGAGTCAGCTTTGCTTGTAGCCCAAGTAAAGTTGTCGTGTGTGTTTGAAATCTGACCGTTGGAACACGTGTCAGTTCCTTAGTGACCCAGGGTCATTTCGGACATATTAGGTCGGGTTGCCTTGTGGCTATAAATAGCCCACCCCCTACACCATAAATTGGTGGCTGCTCAGAGTTAGTACACGGCTTTTGTCGTTTGAGAGCAACCCACCTCGAAGCCTTTGAGAGAGAGAAATCCTTGCGAAGACAAAGCCCAAACACCCAGAGCCAAAGAGTGTTAGGCATCACTGAAGTCTTTCTATCTGTGTGACCTGAAGACTTATTACACTTGAGGACTGTGTATCCTCCAGTCGGTTAGGTGTCGCGTTCTGAGCATCCAAGAGTCATTGTGGATCGCCGGTGAACAAAGTCTGTGAAGGTTCGGAAGTCTACCTTGAAGACTTACCAGAGTGATTGGGCGAGGACTGAGTGTCCTTAGCTCAAGGGGAATAAGGTGAAGATACGGTCTTCTGAGTTGAATCTCAGCCTCCCTAACCAGACGTACAGTTGTCACAGCAACTGGAACTGGTCCAACAAATCCTGTGTCTTCAACAAGTGACTGGTTCTATCCTCTCCCTTCCTTTACTTAGTGTTTGTCTTCATGAAGTCATTGCCTATTTGTCGTACCTGTTTGACTTCATTGCTTGACTACTATTGTTTGTTGGCTTCATACTATCTTCCGTCCTGATCCTTACTACCTGGCTGCTATTAGTCTTTGTACTTTCACATTATTGCATACCTGACTATGGCTTGCCTGTTGTAGTTTATCTTCCGCTGCATATTAATTAGGTTATTTCTATTGTTTGTCTTTGAAACTTCCACGTTTTGAAGACTTTCCTAAAAATCGCCTATTCACCCCCCTCTAGTCGATAACTAGCACTTTCAATTGGTATCAGAGCAAGGTACTCCCTTGTTCTGTGTGATTCGGATTAACCACCTGGAGTTTAGCTATGTCGACTGCAGGGATAATCAAAGTCTCTGCTGCTTGCCCCGTGTTCGATGGAACTGAATATCCCTACTGGAAGAATAAGATGCGCATGCA
The DNA here is from genome assembly GCF_018294505.1 of Triticum aestivum. Taxonomy (NCBI): domain Eukaryota; kingdom Viridiplantae; phylum Streptophyta; class Magnoliopsida; order Poales; family Poaceae; genus Triticum; species Triticum aestivum. Next base: position 144,590,553 of record NC_057804.1, read on the forward strand.
TCTTGAAGCCATTGATGTCGACCTCTGGTATGTCGTCAAGAATGGCATTCCCAAAACTGGTGAAGGTGTCACCCCCACTGATGTCAAGAAGTTCATTCAACTGGACTCTACTGCAAAGAACATAATCTGTGGTCATCTGACCAAAGGACGGTATGGCCGTGTGAGTGCTCTGGAAACGTCGAAGCTAGTCTGGGACGGGCTATCCAAGGTCAACGAAGGTGTCTCAACCAAGAGAGATCAAAGGATCAGTGTTCTTCGCAACCTCTTCAACCGCTTCAAGAGAAACGACAATGAAATGTCCAGATCATGTTTGATCGTCTCACTGACATCACAAATGAGCTTCAGGCTCTTGGCGCCACTGAGATAACCAAGCATGAAATCGTCAAGACACTACTAAGATCACTTGACAGCTCCTTTGACACCCTTGCCCTCATGATACAAGAATGCCCTGACTTCAAGACACTTGATCCGTCTGATATACTTGAAAGGCTCAACACACATGAGTTCCGGCTTTCTGAGAAAAGATATATCTATGGTCCCAACTATGGCCGAACTCGCGCTTTGAAGGCAAAAGTTGTTTCCTCATCTGAAGAAGAATCTGACTGCGGTTCTTATGATCCTGAAGACATTGGAAAGGAACTTGCTATGCTTGTGAAAAAGTTCCAGAAGTTCACCAAGAAGAAGGGCTTCAGAAAGTCTTCATGATCTAGCTCAAGGAATGATGAAGCTTCCACTCATGACAACAAGAAGAGAACATGTCACAAGTGCAAGAAACTTGGACACTATATCTCTGAGTGTCCACAGTGGGAAAATGAGAAGAAGAAGAAGAAGAGCAAGGAATATGATTCTGATGACAAGAAGAAGAAGAAATCATCAAAGTCTTCTTCCAAGTCCTCATCAAGGTCTTCATCTCATAAGAAGAGCTCATCTGGCAAGGCTCGTGCTTTTGTTGGCAAGGAAATGGATTCAGGGGAGGAGTCTGCTTCTGAGGAGGCGGAGGTGGAGTCTAAAGAGGAGTCCGACCCTGGCGTTGCAAGTCTGGCTCTAGCCACAGCCTATGTTGCCAAGTCCATCTTCAACACTGAAGACAATGACTTCCAGACCAACGCTGAAGCTGATGACAAGGACGATCCTGCTCCCACCTACTGCTTCATGGCACGTGGTGCCAAGGTAAAATCACGTGATGCTTACTTTCAAACATCAAGTGAAGATGACTCTGATTATGAATCCAAACCCAGCTACAAAACACTTGCTAAAATTGCAACTGAACAACAAAAGGCTATGGAACATACTCAAAAACTGTTAGACAAAAGTGATGACCTGTTGGACGCAGAAATGACACGTTCACAGTCCTTAGTTGAAGACATAAAAAATCTTCATGCTAAGTACCAAGAACTTGAAAGTCTTCATGAAACGCTCTCAACCACTCATGAAAGGCTCTCCTATGATTATCTTCAAAGGAAGCAAGAGCTTGAGAAATTGAAGGCGGCTCATGAAGATCTTCAAAAAGAGAATGAGTCACTTCGCGCTCAACAGATCAGTTCCGCTCAGGATGGATTTGAACCACCATGTCTGAAAAGCATTGAGCGTGATAACACTACCTCTGTTGCTGAATGTTCCACTGCTACTACTGTTGCATTGTCTTCAACTACTAATGTGGTAACTAACCCCTCTGCGGAGAATACCACTACTATTGCTGATGAAAATGCTAGGTTGAAGACATTGCTTGAAACAGGGATGTATAAAAGTCTGAAAGGACATCAAACACTATGCAATGTCCTCAAAAAGTAGATTCTGAACCGAAACCATAGGAAAGAGGGTGTTGGGTTCGAAAGGAAAATGAATGTTGATGGTTCCTACTAGAAGCCTGAGCAGTATCCCAAAACCACATGGGTTGCTGCAAAGGAACCTTCAGTAGATCCATCCACCTTATCTGGTTTCACTTGCACTAACCCTATCATCATTGATGAATCCTTTGATGCAAACTATAAACTGTTCAAGAATCAGAATGGTGAAGTGTTTGCCAGGTATATTGGTACTAACTGCAGGAATGGACCACCTATGAAGAAGATCTGGGTACCTAAGCAGTGCATTGTGAATCTTCCTGTGAATGTCATCATGACACCACCAAGGAAGAAGACAAACCCCAGACCTAAGGCTTCATATGGCCCAAACACTTCATACAGATACATGACTCACCTGAGTCACCCTAACGCCAATGTTTTGCAGGGAAATCATACTCAAACTGATGAATATGAGCGTGTGTCTTCGAACCGCTATGTTCATAGAACTAAGAACTTTTCTGCTTATTCATATGAGTATCATTCATCTCCTGCAAGGCTATTTGCTAGGGCTTCAAGGCTAAAATTCTCAGATGCTGCACTTAGACTCATTGCTTCTAAGCCACCCCTAAAGATGTGGGTGGTGAAGAAGAATTAACTTTCTTTTGCAGAATAGGGTCTCCAGCCTGAAATCAAAGGCGTCCGATGCTACTGCTGGGGACCTAAAACACATTAAAATGACGCATGATAAAATGGTCTTAATATGTATTTCACATCTGAATTGCTTACCAGTCATACTATGAGTCCTAACCTTGATCTATGCTGTAATAATCCGTGTGTGCGTCAAATGCTTATGCTTCACAACACTCTTTGTGAAGCCTATCCTCCTAACTGCACTGTAGGGTATGACACCTCATGCTTTAGAATGGATTATGGATAGCGGATGCACTAATCATATGACTGGTGATCGAAGTCTTCTCATGGACTCAACCTTACGACCATCAGACAAGAGTCACATCACATTTGCAGACACTGGTAAAAGCAGGGTATTGGGTCTAGGGTATCGAAAAGATGATCTATACATGGTAGATTTCTCAGCAGGTCCACAACTTGCCGTATGTCTTCTTGCAAAAGCTTCAGAATGCTGGCTCTAGCATCGGAGGCTGGGGCATGCTGGCATGAGGAACTTACACACACTCGTCAAGAAGAAGCATGTCATAGGCATCGAGGGTGTCAAGTTCAAGAAGGATCATTTGTGTGGTGCCTGCGAAGCTGGAAAGATGACTAGGGCAAAGCACCCCTCGAAGACAATCGTGACTACATCTCAACCCTTCGAGCTGTTACACATGGACTTATTTGGCCCTACTCACTACTCTACCCTCACAACGACTGCTTGTCTCTGTGGCTTCGTCATTGTTAATGACTACTCAAGATATACATGGGTGCACATAATTATCTACAAGACTGAAGTGCAAGATGTCTTCAGACGCTTCACTAATCGAGCAATGAACAGTTATGGCGTGAAGATCAAGCATATCAGAAGTGACAACGGCACTGAGTTCAAGAACACCGGACTTGATCTTTACCTGGATACAATGGGAATCACTCATGAGTTTTCTGCTCCATACACACCTGAGAAAAATGGCATCGTAGAGCTTAAGAACAGAACCCTCATTGAGATGGCTCGACCAATGCTCGACGAGTACAAGACACCAAGAAAGTTCTGGCCTGAAGCTATAGATACAGCATGTCACATCATCAACCGTGTTTACATTCACAAGCTTCTGAACAAAACATCCTATGAGCTCCTTACTGGCAAGAAGCCTAATGTAAGCTACTTCAGAGTATTTGGAGCTAGGTGCTGGATCAAGGATCCCCATCAAAACCCAAGAAAGTTGCTGAAGCCTTTATGGAACCTGAATGGATACAAGCTATGCAAGAAGAACTTCAACAGTTCAAGCTGAACAATGTTTGGGAACTAGTCAAGCGTCCTGACCCTCGCAAGCACAACATTATTGGCACAAAATGGATATATCGAAACAAGCAAGATGAGCATGGTCAAGTCATTAGAAACAAAGCACGTCTTGTGGCTCAAGGATATACTCAAGTTGAAGGAATTGACTTCAATGAAACATTTGCTCCTGTGGCTAGGCTTGAAGCTATTCGCATACTGCTAGCCTATGCTAACCACCACAACATCTTGCTATATCAAATGGATGTGAAGAGTGCTTTCCTCAATGGCAAGATTGAAGAAGAAGTATACGTTGCTCAACCACCTGGCTTTGAAGATCCAAAACATCCTGATATGGTGTACAAGCTAAACAAAGCACTGTATGGCCTCAAACAAGCTCCTCGCGCTTGGTATGATACGATCAAAGACTTCCTGAAGAGCAAAGGCTTCAAACCTGGATCTCTCGATCCCACACTCTTCACAAAGACATATGATGGTGAACTGTTTGTGTGCCAAATATATGTGGATGACATTATCTTTGGCTGCACCAACCAGAAGTATAGTGATGAGTTTGGGTACATGATGCAAGAGCAATATCAGATGTCCATGATGGATGAGCTGAAGTTCTTCCTTGGTCTTCAAATTCATCAGCAAAGGAATGGCATCTTCATATCTCAAGAAAAATACCTCAAAGATTGTCTGAGGAAGTTTGGAATGCAAGATTGCAAAGGTTACACGACGCCTATGCCAGCCAAACACCATCTTGGTCCCGACGACAATGGTAAAGAGTTCGATAAAAAGGTATACCGCTCCATGATTGGTTCTTTACTTTATCTATGTGCATCTAGGCCAGATATTATGCTTAGTGTTTGCATGTGTGCTCGATTCCAAGCGGCACCAAAGGAATCGCATCACTTAGCTGTGAAGCGAATTCTTCGATATTTGGCTTACATCCCAACACTCGGATTATGGTATCCAAAGGGCTCAAAATTTGATTTGGTTGGTTTCTCGGATGCTGATTATGCTGGTGACAAGGTGGATCACAAGTCTACATCAGGCACATGTCATTTTCTAGGACGATCACTTGTCTGTTGGTCTCCAAAGAAGCAGAACTGTGTATCACTCTCAACTGCTGAATCTGAATACATTGCTGCTGGATCTTGCTGCGCTCAGCTTCTATGGATGAAGCAAACTCTCAAGGACTATGGCATCAATCTGAAACAAGTACCTCTCTTCTGCGACAATGAAAGCGCCATCAAGATTGCCAACAATCCAGTCCAGCACTCGAAGACAAAGCACATTGAAATTCGTCATCACTTTCTCAGAGATCATGTCATGAAGAAAGATATTGACATCATTCACGTCAACACTGAAGAGAAACTGGCAGATATCTTCACAAAGCCCTTGGATGAGAAAAGGTTTTGCAAGTTACGGTGTGAGCTAAATATCTTGGAATCCTCAAATGTCGTGTGATCAGGCACACATCCTAACACTTATGCATGTTGATGACTTAGATGTGCAACACACGAAGTAAAGTATATCTTCAATTAATGAAGACTTACATTCTGAGTGTGAATACATTAACGTGGAATTTGACTTCGGAGCGCCACGATAATTGTGCGTCGTGTCTGGGTCTAATACTTCCTATACGGTGGGTAACGCCACCACCAAATTTCTCTATTTGAAGTGTTTCACTCATGGCGTTACTTTTGCAATGTCTTTGCATTTTGTTTGTCTTCAATTTCAATTTATCTTCATGATTCTCTTCACTATGATGATTTGATTGCTTTCTGATATATATATATATATATATATATATATATATATATATATATATACTAGTGTTCTAGTCCTCTACAACATTCACTTATAGCTATGTCTTCCTAGTTGAATCTTTTGAACTAAGTGAATGTGATCGGACCCTAATCTCTCTGTGCTTTCTATCTCAAACTCTATCTGTCCAAATCATATGCATTCTATTGAAACTGTCGAATGTCTTCTCTGCGTCCTAGTCAGAAGAAGACACAGAGACAAACATTAAGTCTGTTTTAAATGATTCATCTTTATTGGTTGAAATCCGGAGAAGCCGGAACAACCATTCGACATGCCTGGCGGGCGTGGGAACGTGGGCACAACTCTGAGTATGTTGCATGCTTGCCACGTGCCCCTCAGATGTGAACCGCCAGGGGCACCTGCGTAATTGCGATGTGCCACACACTTCCTTATAAATACATGTCCCCTGCCGTAAAGAAAACCTTCTTCCACCTCTCCACCTCGTCAAAACCCTAGCGCCACCGCTAGCTCTCGACGATGCCGGCGACAAAGAGCTTAGCTGTCGCGACTTCTCCGACGCCGTCCTCACGCCGGCCGCGGACATCGTCCTCTCCGCCGCCGCCGTAGGTGTCCTCCGTCGCCAAGTTAGGGCACGGTGGATTGAACTGCTCGGTCTCCTATTCATCCCATCTAGCAGTTCTTCGTGTGGTAAATATAACTCTATTTTTACCATCTTTTTTATCCTCAAAGATTCATCCTATTTACCAAAATTGGTTTCTGCCTATACAATGTTAGATCTATTCTGTCTGCATCTCATACTGCCTAGTATATTCACTTAAGCTTCATATCTAGTTTGATTCCTCACTTGTACTTATTCACGGATTCGTACAAATCCGGAACCAACTCTCAACATATAAGTGAATGTCTTCGCATCATGAGGTCAATTTCTTCAAACTGATTTATCTTCAAAATCTTCTGAGAATGCATATGACCTCTTCCCCTTCCTTCGCATCTCTAATGCTATCACGGGTACATGTCCGTGGGAGAATCCCTTGGTTCTCATAGTCTGCATTCATTTGCAGAATTCTTACAGCATCACATTAACTCTCCCGAAGCCAGTTCCTGTTTGTCTAGCAAGCAAAAGCCCTTGAAGCCTCTGAACGTATTGAAACCATTCAGTTTGAAGTTCATGGCTGCAGAGAAATCAGTAAGGAAGGGTGGCAGACAACGTCGAGGGGGAACATCAAAAGATTTGCCTGATGACCTCGCAGAACTTTATAAGACAGATCCTGAAGAGAATTATCATCAGCGCAAGACACGGATCCAATGGATTCAACGATATTGGGCTGAACAATGGTTCAAATACAAGTTTGTGACCCAGGAATACGCTGAAAAGAATGCTATCAAAGGTCCTTGGGGTGATATTATCTATCGAGGCCTTCCACCCAAGAATAGAGCTGAAGCTATTGCACAGGGTTTCTATCCTTGTATGGTCCGTGGACCTCAGCCTGAAATTGCCGACCCAACATCATTGCTCTGGTGTCGTGACGATACTCTCTTCAAGCGCAACTTCCAGCACGCAAAGGTTTCTGCCAAAGAAAACAAGAAGTCATTGGGGTTAGACTTCAACCCTGGTCCCTCTGCTCCCCGTGCTGACGACTCACGTGATGTAGAACCCAATGTCATCGGCCCCTTCTCCAGCCTTGATGGCCTCATCACTTACATCTTGGTCCATGGTGCCAAAGTATATCATTCTGATAATGATGCGGAGACTGATGAAGCCCCAGCTCCTCCTCCAAAGCCGTAGAAGCTAAAGAAGCCTAAGTCTTCAAGATCAGCTGCTCCTCCAAAAGCTTCACGTACGAAGCCACTGGCCACTGCACCTCCTGAAGACAGTGTGCAGTCTGAAGATCTATCACGTATCTCCAAGAATACGGAGAAGAAAAAGAAAATCGTCAAGAATCCTGATCAGACATTGACTCCTGCTGCCATTCTGCGTGAAGAGCACATTGATCTGTCCAGCGATGAAGATCTTGCAGATGATGCTCTTGAGCAACTAATCAAGAGCAAGGAAGAAGCAGAGATCTTCAATAATTTGCCTCTCTTTTATGTGGCAATCATCCATAACTTCATTGATGAGTGGTTTGACACCCCAAATCTCAGCTTTGATGATCTGCAACTTCCCATTGGCCTTAGCGTCTCCTTCAATGGCGCCATTGCTTCTGAGCTAGCTCTTGCTCAGCGCGTCATTGAACTGAAGCACAAGATCGACTATGAGAAGGCTCAGTTCAAGAAGCATGTGGCCAAGCTCAGCGTGCAAGATGTCAAAAACTTCAAGATCATGCTGCACGAGCTCAAAGAAGCCTTTCACAAGAAGCATGAAGAAGCTCAAGGCTCTCGTGAGCGTATGAAGAGTCTGGCTGACAAGTGTGTGCTAGCCTACAATGAGGCTGAGAAGCGCAAGTCTCTTGGTCGTCCTGGCATTGACCCAAAAATGGCTGCAAAGAAGAAGAAGCTACCAACTGCCCAATCTGCACCTTCAAGGCGGGAAGAACCTCGCATAGTCTTCCCAAGCAGCATGACTGGCTCAAAGCCAAAGGTCATGTCAACCGCTTCAGAACTGAAGAAGACGAGGGCTGCCAAGGCTGAAGCCAGAAAAAGGAAAAATACAGAAGCCTCTGATGCTGCTCCCTCCAAGAAGAAGCGCAAAACCAAGAAGAATCGGGCTGCTCCCACAGAGCCCTTAGTTGTTGAACCTATCTCAATGGTTCGCCCTGCATCTGAACACGCCGAAAAACAGATGATAGTTCATGAGCCTGCTTCCACAGAGGCTTATGAAGCTGAAGACATTCTAGCAGTTGATCCCACTGCTGCTGAAGACATTGGTCACCATGACAATGTTGAAGATGATGAAGTTCTTCCTTAGATTGAACACAACCTGGTATCATCGCCTGTTCTCACGAACAGCAAACTCATCAGCATTGGTCGTCCTCTGACGCCAATTGCTCAGGATGCATCATGGGCTGATCACCCACAGCAACAAGTCTCCCCGAGTACTCCCCAACAACAACCACAAGTCACACCACCTGTGCAAGAAGAACAAGAAGACTTTGAGGCCCAGCCAACTCCATCTCCAAAGGCGTCGCCAGCATTTCGCAGGCTTCGCAAAGGACAAAGGCCTCAGGTCCCTCTTTCGAGCATTCCAGAAGGAGAAGTGCACCACTCATCTGTTGCACATCAAGTGTTTCCAGAAGCCACTCCAACTGTGAATGTCTCCGTGTCTGAAGCCCAAGCTGCTGAAGACAATCTGGCTGCATCAGCCGATGAAAATCAAGAAGACGTCCGTGACCCCACTCCCCCCGATACAGAAGAAGTTGTTCCTAATGTGAACGTGCCAGTGCCCGACCCTCCAGCTCATCAAGTGGAGGTTGAAAATCTTGAGGCTGCCACCACCAACACCAATGAAGCCAATGACGTCGTCATGGCTGAAGCTAATGTGGAGCTTGCACCAACCAATGTGCCCGAAGCCAATGATGCAACTGCTCCTGAAGTGTCTGTTGTGCAGCCTGAAGCCTCAGTTGTTGCACTGCTCCTGTTCCGCCACCAAGGCCCTATACTATTGAGCAAGCATACAATCATGGTCAGCTAACCACTGTCCGATGGCCCGTTCTGGTCCCTCCGCCTACTGCTTCTGGTCCTCAGTTTGATTATCATGTTGAGCATAGGCCTCAGGTCCAGAAACCAAAGCCAAGACTGCCAAGGTTCCCAGGAACTGCCAACTCAACGGGGTCCTTCAATGCAAATGGCTTCAAAAGCGACAACACCTTCTTTGACAGCGCAAAGAACCCCTACACAAAGCCAAGAATATCATCTGATCGTTTCTGGAGCTATCAGCGGTGAAGCTATTACTCTTGCGTTCTGTATGATCAAGGGCGCATTTTCCCTCATATGCGCCTCGACACTGAAGCCATTGCTGGACTGCCCTGCTTAGAAGAAGCACTTGACTGCTTTCGTGATGCAGGTCTGCTCAGCTTTGTGACAGACAAAGAACATTGGAATGAGGAACTTTTGCTTCAATTCTATGCTACCCTCCACATTCGCGGCTACAACAGGGATATAAAGACATGGGTTCTCGAGTGGATGATAGGAAATGTTCATCATGAAGCCAAAGCTCTTGATGTCATTGAGCTTACTGGCCTACCCACTCCCGGAGAGCTGTACGAACATGATTGTCAACTCCACCGCAATGCACTAGAGAGCATCTTCCATAAGCCAGAGCCCAACATGAGCCAGATGTTGAGCATGATGAAGCCTCTGCCATCTGACGCTGAATACCCTAAGGAGTTCTTTGTTGATGACCTTGAGTATCTGCCTCGCACAATATATCACATCATAAGGCGAACTCTATGGCCTGTCAAAGGGCATTCATCAGCGGCCAAACTTGAAGGAGCCATGAAGACATTGGTCTTTTACATCCTCAATGGCATCAGCTTCAATACACAAGAATTCTTCATCCGGCAACTTGCTGCGTCTGGATATGACCTTTTGGCCTGAAATTTTATGCTCCATGGGTCATGCGCCTCATCAAGCTACACTCTACTATCAACTATCAGCCCTCTGCTCGCAATCATCTGATCTTTCTACCAGAGGTTGATATGTCAGTTGAAGCCATATACCCTGAGCCTGCCAAGAAGCCTCTTTGTCTTCAAAATGCTGAACACCAAAGCTTCACTCAGCCCATGGAAGGAGTCCAAGCAGTAACTCGTATCTATCCAATGGCTGGGAACACTCGTCTGCCTCATCGTGCGCAAACTGAAGCTATTGAGAGCACAATTGCCCAAAGACCCAAGAAGCGCTCTCGCGTTCTAAATGACCGAGAACTACTTGTGGCACTTCATCAGAAACAAGATAAGCATCACTTTTGGCTCAAGCGACAGATGCAAAGCCTCTTGGTGGACGTCAATCGCATTCGAAATCTTGCCACCAAGAATGCTTTTGTTACTCACGAGACTTGTCGGCGATCATGGAAGAGTTTGACGCTGCTTAGTGCTGAAGAAGATCTTCAAGACGATGGCTTCACTGAAAGATTCAAGTTTGACTCCACTCCTCCATGGAATGCTGTCCTACGTCGAACTCCATCCCTTGAAGACTCTGACTATTCTTCCTCCGCGGCAAATGTGAATGCCAGAGTGATCGATGATGAAGACGATGCTACTTCACCGCCCCCTACTTCTGCACGCATCGACACTGCACCAAGTACGTCTGCACCGCCAAACAACAACGACAACCCTGATGCTTCACCTACTCATGAGAACGAGTAGATGCTCTATGTCTTCAAACCTTTTTGGTCATTACTAACAAAAGGGGGAGAAGCATATGAGTTGATAGTCTTCAAGCGGGTTGATTTGGGCGGTTGCTTTATATTTTGCCTCGTGTTTACAACTCTCGCTTTTGATACATTTGGTTCTTTGAGTTGTAACACTTAAACACGATGGTCGTCTGCTACTTATTTGCTTTTCTGTGATGCGATGATAAATTCCGCATGTGCGATGATAACTTCCGCACTTAGATCATTCTGCAGACGTCCATTTTTCATTATGCATGTCATTTACTTAGTTATATCATTTCATGCATGATGAATTATCTTCATAAGTTGAAGAGGATCTCCACAAGTACAACCTGCCATGTGCATTTGCATTCCAAAAGCAAATTACTTATATGCACATCTTCAGGAGGAGCCTTTGCCACTTATGAAGACAATACCCTATCCTTTACAATTTCACATACTTTATCCCCGTTGAAAACTTCAACCAGTTTGTCATCAATCACCAAAAAGGGGGAGATTGTAAGTGCATCTAGTGCCACCCCTTGTTGGTTTTGGAGTATTGACGACAAAGTTGGTTGAGGGACTAATGCGTTTGTGAGAATTGCAGGATAACGCAGGTAGTGTCCCTCATTGATTCGGTTTACCTACCGGAGATGACCCCTAAAAATGTATGAAGACATTGACGACAATGGTGGTATGTGAAGATATTCATATTGAAGACTATGACATGAGAAGACATTGAGTGAAGACTATGGAGCGCGAAGACTGTGTCGTTTCGTTGTTTCCTTTTTCTTCTTTGTTGAGTCATAGGAACCACCGTACTATTAAGTGGGGTCCAAGTGAACTAAGTCAGAATGACTGAAGTGATGCTCAACCAAAATCCTATGTCTTCGAGCGAAGACAATGAGAGCAAAGTAAAGTTGTCTTATCCAGAGCTGGATGAGTCAGCTTTGCTTGTAGCCCAAGTAAAGTTGCCGTGTGTGTTTGAAATCTGACCGTTGGAACACGTGTCAGTTCCTTAGTGACCCAGGGTCATTTCGGACATATCAGGTCGGGTTGCCTTGTGGCTATAAATAGCCCACCCCCTACACCATAAATTGGTGGCTGCTCAGAGTTAGTACACGGCTTTTGTCGTTTGAGAGCAACCCACCTCGAAGCCTTTGAGAGAGAGAAATCCTTGCGAGGACAAAGCCCAAACACCCAGAGCCAAAGAGTGTTAGGCATCACTGAAGTCTTTCTGTCTGTGTGACCTGAAGACTTATTACACTTGAGGACTGTGAATCCTCCAGCCGGTTAGGCGTCGCGTTCTGAGCATCCAAGAGTCATTGTGGATCGCCGGTGAACAAAGTCTGTGAAGGTTCGGAAGTCTACCTTGAAGACTTACCAGAGTGATTGGGCGAGGACTTGGTGTCCTTAGCTCAAGGGGAATAAGGTGAAGACACGGTCTTCTGAGTTGAATCTCAGCCTCCCTAACCAGACGTACAGTTGTCACAGCAACTGGAACTGGTCCAACAAATCCTGTGTCTTCAACAAGTGACTGGTTCTATCCTCTCCCTTCCTTTACTTAGTGTTTGTCTTCGTGAAGTCATTGCCTATTTGTCGTACCTGTTTGACTTCATTGCTTGACTACTATTGTTTGTTGGCTTCATACTATCTTCCATCCTGATCCTTACTACCTAGCTGCTATTAGTCTTTGTACTTTCACATTATTGCATACTTGACTATGGCTTGCTTGTTGTAGTTTATCTTCCGCTGCATATCAATTAGGTTATTTCTATTGTTTGTCCTCGAAACTTCCACGTTTTGAAGACTTTCCTAAAAATCGCCTATTCACCCCCCCTCTAGTCGATAACTAGCACTTTCACTATTGATAGTCTTTTGTAAGATTAGCTTTGTTTCTCTGTTGCTAAATTCAACTTGACCACTAGACTGAGGATGATAAGGTGATGCAGTTCTATGGTTAACGTCATACTTAGCAAGTATTTTACGGAAAGCACCATGAATAAAGTGTGAACCATCATTAGTCATTAAATATCTAGGGACTCTAAACCTTGGGAAAATAACTTCCTTAAGCATTCTAAAAGAGGTGTTGTGATCATCACTACTGGTTGGAATAGCTTCTACCCACTTAGTAACATAATCAATAGCAACCAAAATATGTGTATACCCATTAGAGGAAGGAAAAGGTCCCATGAAATCAAATCACCAAAAATCAAATGGATCAACAGCAATCGAATAATTCATAGGCATTTCTTGACGCTTACCAATATTACCTATTCTTTGGCATTCATCACAAGACAAGACAAACTTACGGGCATCTTTGAAGAGAGTAGGAAAATAAAACCAGATTGCAATACCTTATGAGTGGTTCTCTCTCCCGCGTGATGTCCTCCATAAGCTTCAGAGTGACATTTCCGTAGGATTTGTTCCTGTTCATGCTCGAGTACACAACATCTAATAATACCATCTACTCCTTCTTTATAAAGACGTGGGTCATCCCAAAAGTAATGTCTTAAATCATAGAAGAATTTTTCTTTTGTTGGTATGTGAAACTAGGTGGTATGTATTTAACAACAATATAATTAGCATTGTCAGCATACCAAGGTGTACTATTAGAAATATTTATTGCAGCTAACTGTTCATCAAGAAAGCTATCATTAATAGGCTTTGGGTCATCAAGAATATTTTAAAGCCTAGACAAGTTATCAGCTACGGGGTTCTCTGCCCTTTTCTATCGATAATATGCAAATCAAATTCTTGTAGCAAAAGAACCCAGCTAATGAGTCTAGGTTTAGCATCTCTCTTTTCCATAGATATTTTATAACAGCATGATAAGTGTGAACAATTACTTTAGAATCAACAATGTAAGATCTAAATTTATCACAAGCAAACACTATTTCTAAGAATTCTTTTTTAGTAGTAGCATAATTTCGTTGAGCACTGTCTAGGGTTTTACTAGCATAATGGATAACATTCAGTTTCTTATCAACTCTTTGTCCTAGAACAACACCAACAGCATAATCACTAGCATCACACATAATCTCAAAAGGCAAGTTCCAATCAGGTGGCTGAACAACAGGTGCAGTAATTAAGGTTTTCTTTAATGTTTCAAAGGCTTCCAAGCAATCATCATCAAACACAAAGGGAATATCCTTTTGCAAAAGATTTGTAAGAGGCCTAGAAATTTTAGAGAAGTCTTTGATAAACCACCTATAGAAACCAGCATGAACAAGGAAACTATGAATACCTTTGATATCTTTAGGACATGGCATCTTCTCAATTGCATCAACCTTGGCTTTGTCCACCTCAATGCCTCTCTCAGAAATTTTATGGCCTGAGAAAATACCTTCGTTAACCATAAAGTGGCACTTCTCCCAATTCAAGACAAGATTTGTTTGTTCACATCTTTGCAAAACTTGATCAAGATTGCTTAAAAAATCATCAAAAGACTTTCCATAAACAAAAAAGTCATCCTTGAAAACCTCAACAATCTTTTCACAAAAATCAGAGAAGATAGGAGTCATACATCTTTTAAAGGTAGCAGGTGCATTACATAGACCAAAAGGCATACAGCTATAAGCAAAGGTTCCAAAAGGACAAGTAAAAGTGGTCTTTTCTTGATCAGGTTGTAAACCGGTATTCGTGAAAAAACAGATTATCCATCAAGGAAGCAAAAATGTGTGTGCTTAGATAATCTTTCTAACATTTGATCGATAAAAGGAAGAGGGTAATGATCTTTTCTAGTTGCTTTGTTTAATTTTCTATAATCAATTACCATCATAGAGCCTGTGACAATTCTTTGTGGAATAAGCTCATTCTTATCATTAGGAACTACAGTAATACCTCCCTTCTTAGGGACACAATGAACATGACTTACCCATCTACTATCAGCTATATGATAGATTATACCTGCTTCCAGAAGTTTCAATATTTCCGTTCTTACCACTTCTTTCATCTTCGGATTTAACCGGCATTGGTGATCAACAACGGGTTTAGCATTAGGTTCCATATTAATCTTGTGCTGACATAGAGTGGGAGTAATGCCCTTAAGATCATCAAGAGTATATCCAATTGTTAGTGTCTACGGTAGGGTGCGTCGACTGCAAATTAAAATTTTCATATGCGCAGAACAACAGGAACATGCTACAGGAGATGGATCACAGTTCGTTACCACTAGACGCGCAGTGCCGTGCAACGGAAGAAGAGTTGGGGCAGCGCATCCGCGTGGATCGTCTCCTCCTCGTCTGATCTCCCTCGAACAGTTGGTTGTTCGATCCCACGTACAAGTTCGCCGGAGCGGCGCAAGTTCACCGACTCTAACGGTATCCGCGTGTGCAGGAGGACACCATGCGGCGGACTTCTAGGTCCGATCACACAGTCGGCAGCAAGTGGAGGTGGCTATTTGCAACACATGCAAACCCTAGTTACAATGCCGAAGCCATCAACCACATGAGTGTGCTGCACCTCCACTTTATATAGGCGTCCGTCGCAGGCTCAAAACTTGGGCCTCGCACGGACCCTAAAGCCCAAAGTCTACTCGGTCACGTTCCTAGTCTTGTTCGGATCACATCCGGCCAGTGTCCTACGAACCGACCTCGTAGGTTCCTTCCCTTAAGCGTGCGACCCCTTAGGTTCAAGTCGGCTTGGTCAAAGTTCGGATCACCTCCGACCTGCACGGTTGGTAGCAGCCTCTAGCAAGGCGTGCCGACCACCAAGCAGACTATGAAGCTGGTTAGGCGAACCTGTACAACGTGTCACACTTCTGTTCCATTTGCCGCATGATATATGTTATCGGGCTCAAGGCGAGACTGTCGTTCCAGTGATGCCGACCACTATCCGGATTATCTCATAATCCTTGTCGCATGGCCATGCTTATCCTGGTCGGATCACACGAGGGGCCGAGAGTATATCTCTCCTGATCGGAGGGGCAAATCCCATCTTGCTCGACCATGTCTCGCAGCATGGGACTGGACAAACCCGAAACCTACCTTTGTAACCACCCAGTCACGGAGTAGCGTTTGGTCGGCCCAAAGCAAGTCTGTCACCATCCCGAGTACATGCGTCAGCTCAGGTCTTAGGACATAGAACGTATGTTGTACTACAGACTCATAGATGACATATCGCTGTGTCTCATAGTTGGGTCTGTCCGGCTCGGACCTTTTCTTGACTCGGATCCGACTACGTCGAATCCGACCAGACCTTTCCAAGTCAATATTATCCGGTTAGCATCCAATGCTTCATGGCTAGTGAGACCAAACCATTGACCGTGTCATATGCTAGTCTAGTCGGCTGCGCTTCCACACATCCCTTTCGACTAGGGACCTTTTAGGACAGTCATCATACATGCATAGTCCCACAAAAAAGGGACGTACTTGCTGATACACATCATTGATAATGTCCAAGGACTATCTTTATTCATAAACACGTAGGAAATATCATCATACATGATTGCCTCTAGTGCATATCTCCAACAATCTCCCACTTGCACTAGAGTCAATCAAATAGACATTGAATGCCCATAGCTCTAACGTGCCTCTCATGCTTGGGTTGTGGAAGCGGCTTAGTCAACGGATCTGCAACATTTGCATCCGTGTGAATCTTGCATAACTCTACAGCACCATTCATTACGATCTTTCGTATCAGGTGATATTTCCGATCTATGTGTCTGATCTTGTGGTGATTCCTCGGCTCCTTGGCTTGTGCGATGGCACCAGAATTATCTCAATAAAGGTCCAACAGTTTCACCGAGGCTGGGAAATTACCAAGATCATCCAGAAAATGCCGGATCCAAACACCTTCCTTTGCAGCTTCACAAGCTGCAATGTACTCGGCTTCTGTGGTAGAATCGGCCACCGTGTCCTGCTTGGAACTCATCTAGTGCACTGCCCCTCCGTTCAGGACATACACAAATTCGGACTATGATCGACAATCATCTCTGTTGGTTTGGAAACTAGCATCGACGTAACCCCTTACGACGAGCTCTTCCTCACCTCCATAAACTAGGAACATCTCTTTAGTCCTTTTCAGGTACTTCAAAATAGTCTTTACTGCTGCCCAGTGACTCTCACCTGGGTTGTCCTGGTATCTGCTTGTTAGGCTTATTGCAAAAGCAACATCAGGCCTTGTACATATCATGGCATACATGATGGATCCGATTGCAGAGGCATACGGAATCCTACTCAGCCTGCTTCGCTCATCAGATGTCGAAGGACTCTGAGTCTCGCTTAGCCTTATACCATGTGAGAGTGGCAAGAACCCTTTCTTCGCCTCACTCATGTTGAACCGCTTCAACACTCTATCTATGTACATGCTCTGGCTCAAGCCGAGCAGCCTCCTTGATCTATCTATATAGATCTTAATGCCTAAAATATACACTGCCTCACCAAGGTCTTTCATCGAAAACTTGCCATTCAATGATCCCATGACCGAGTTCAACATCAAAACATCATTTCCGATCAGTAGTATGTCGTCCACATACAAGATCAAAAACACTATCGAGCTCCCACTTAACTTCTTGTATAAACAAGAGTCCTCTTTGCTTTCAATGAAACCGAGACCAGTGATGACCTCATCAAAACGAATGTTCCAACTCCGAGATGCTTGCCTCAACCCATAAATGATCTCTTGAGCTTGTATACCTTACTAGTGCTAGTCGGATCGATAAAACCCTCGGGTTGTATCATATACACGTCCTCGGTTAAATTTCCGTGAAGGAAAGCCGTTTTGACATCCATCTGCCATATCTCGTAATCGAAATATGCAGCTATAGCTAGTACGATCCTCACCAATTTCAGCATCGCTACCGGCGAGTAAGTCCCGTCGTAGTCAATTCCTTGAACTTGTCCATAACCTTTAGCGACAAGCCAAGCTTTGTGGATCTGAACATTTCCATCCACATCGGTTTTCTTCTTAAAGACCCATTTGCAAGAAATGGCAGTTACGCCAGGTGGCGGATCAACCAAGTCCCAGACTTGATTCTCATCCATGTACTTTAACTTGGATCTCATGGACTCCAGCCATGCCTCGGAATCTGGGCTCACCATCGCTTCTGCATACGTGGCTGGCTCGTCGCTTTCTAGCAACAATACATCACGCACTCTGTGCAATCTTTCCGACCTCCGTGGTTCCGGTGCTGCTTCCACTACAGGTTCCCTGACTGACTCTGGTATGATCTCATCACCAGCCGAGCCGTCCCCGAGTGGTCCTCGAATTTCTTCGAGTCGAACCGTCCTCCCACTGGCCTCCCGACTGAGAAACTCTTTCTCAAGGAAAACCCTGTTCCGAGCAACAAACACTTTGTTCTCTTCTCGGTTGTAGAAGCTATATCCCAAGGTTTCCCTCGGATATCCCACGAATATGCATTTATCCGACTTGGGTGTAAGATTGTCTGACATAAGTCTCTTGACAAATGCTTCACAACCCCAAATCTTTAGAAAAGACAAACTAGGACTCTTCCCGGTCCACATCTCATGTGGTGTCTTGTCTACGGATTTTGATGGTACCCTGTTAAGTGTGAAGGCTGCAGTTTCTAGAGCGTATCCCCAGAATGACAAGGGTAAATCCGATTTGCTCATCATAGACCGGACCATGTCCAACAAGGTCCTATTCCTCCGTTCTGATACGTTGTTTCTCTGCGGCGTACCTGGAGGTGTGAGCTGAGGTACTATACCTCGGCTTTTCAGATGATCATCAAACTCCTGGCTCATGTACTCACCTCCACGATCAGATCGCAGAAGCTTTATAGTCTTGCCGAGCTGATTCTCAACCTCGTTCTGAAACTCTTTGAACTTTTCAAAAGTTTCCGACTTGTGCCTCATCAAATAGATATATCCATATCTACTCAAGTCGTCGGTAAAAGTCACAAAGTACTGATAGCCACCTCTGGCAGTTGTGCTCATTAGACCACACACATCACTATGTATAAGTTCCAACAGCTTGAATGCCCTCTTGCAACTCTTTGCGAAAGGAGACTTAGTCATCTTGCCGAGGAAGCATGATTCACATGTCTCGAACGACCTGAAGTCGGACGAAGTTAGGAGCCCATTGTCGGTGTCAAAACCGGCGGATCTCGGGTAGAGGGTCCCGAACTGTGCGTCTAGGCGGATGGTAACAGGAGACAAGGGACACGATGTTTTACCCAGGTTCGGGCCCTCTTGATGGAGGTAAAACCCTACGTCCTACTTGATTAATATTGATGATGTGTGTTACAAGAGTAGATCTACCACGAGATCAAGGACGCTAAACCCTAGAAGCTAGCCTATGGTATGATTGTTGTTCGTCCTACGGACTAAAGCCATCTAGTTTATATAGACACCGGAGAGGGCTAGGGTTACACAGAGTTGGTTACAATGGTAGGAAATCTACATATCCGTATCGCCAAGCTTGCCTTCCACGCCAAGGAAAGTCCCATCCGGACACGGGACAAAGTCTTCAATCTTGTATCTTCGTAGTCTTGGAGTCCGGCTGATGATGATAGTTCGGCTATCCGGACACCCCCTAGTCCAGGACTCCCTCAGTATCCCCTGAACCAGGCTTCAATGACGACGAGTCCGGCACGCATATTGTCTTCGGCATTGCAAGGTGGGTTCCTCCTTAGAATAATTTATAGAAGATTGTGAACACCAGGATAGTGTCCGGCTCTGCAAAATAATTTCCACATACCACCGTAGAGAGAATAATATTTACACAAGTTCAATCTGGTGACGTATTTCGTGGCGTGACGTCACAGCACTACCAAGCCTTTACTCGAATTGTTTTTATTGTACCACCTCAGCGCGTTTAGCGAAGCGGTTTTCTTGGCACGTCTTGTCGAAGCAGAGATCGTGTTCCCCTTATTCCAGGATTCCCATTAATACGGACGTGGGTAGCCCAACCGCGCCCATTGCCACACCCCCTCCATCGAAGGCGGGTTCCAAACGATCACGGGGACGGCTCTTGGTATTCTTCCTCTTTATAATGAGACCAAGGCTAGTTTTTTTTCTTCAATCCTCAATCGAATCCTCCCCTCGCCCCCAAGTTCCAACTCCCAGGGCTCCAGATTCGGGTACCTTCGACCTTCAACAATGTCCGGCTCCGACCTACGAGGCCGGTGGATGCCCTCTTCCATCACGGAAGAAGACGTGCTAAAGCTGAGAGACGCCAGGTACTTGACCTACGAGATTTCGCATAGGTTGCCTGCCCGAGGGCAAGTTATTCCTACTCCCGAGCCTGGCGAGAGCGTTGTGTTCGTGTCTCACCTCCGTCGGGGTTTAGGCTTCCTGATGGATCCCTTCGTGAGGGGGCTCATGTTTTACTAAGGGCTGGAATTCCATGACTTGGCTCCGGAGTCCATCCTCCACATCTCATCATTCATTGTCGTTTGCGAAGCCTTCCTCCGCACTACCCCTCACTTCGGCTTGTGGCTCAAAACCTTCAACATGGGGCCGAAGATGATTGAGGGGCGTCAGGCAGAGTGCGACGGGGAGGTTATAAGCAAGAGGGCCGATGCTCCATGGCCCGAGGGCTCTTTTCAGGAGGAGCTCGGCTCGTGGCAACGGGAGTGGTTCTATATCACCGCTCCAAGGGGCAGCAGGCAGAAGCCGCCGCCCATCTTCCGCTCGGGCCCTCCAAAACGGCTGACATCATGGGTCAATAAGGGGCTTAACTGGGGGCCGTCCAAAGACGTACCCCTGTTGCAGGACCGGATTCGAGACCTCCAAGAAAGGGAGATTAATCTGGTGGTGGTGGCACAGGTTATGCTGATCCGGTGCCTTCTGCCCTGCAAACGTCGCCCCCTCCTCTTGTGGGAATTTAATCCGGAGGGGCCACGAGCTCTCCAACACTTCATGGGTTTGACACCCGCGGAGATGTACAAACTGTTCTTCGGATCGCAAGAGATGCATCCGGACCTGACCGAGGACGCCGGCCTAAGCTGCAATCGCCCGGATACTCAAGTAAGTAGCCCTGTGTCCGGACATATTGTCCATTTATTTATCATGGGTTTGCCTTTTAACCATCTATCCCTTGGACAGGAGTGGGTAGCGCAAGCAAAACTGATACGGTGTCCGGCCCCCCTCCCTGAGACCACGCCGGATCCCGTGTTAGTCAAAATGTTGGAGTTCGCGCCTTCGGAGGAGGGCGAAGGGGGGCACAGGGAAACTACCACCTCCGCCAAGAAGGCTTTCAGTAAGGGGGGAATCGAGAGTCCCTCCTTCCAGGGGGAGAAGAGGACTGCTTCCGAAGACCCGGAGGCCAAGGCCTCAAAGCGGGGAAAGAAATCTGCACCGGAAGGTCCTGTGCCGGGAAGGCCCCCGGCCGCACAGTCTCCCCATAGGAATCAGCCCTCCAGCAAGCCGTAAGTAAAATAGGGGGAATTTTGTAATAGGGAACGCCCCTATATTATTTCCAAAGGTAACCGAAGTTCTCACCTTGTAGTTCGGATCTCAGCCCATCTCAGCAGAGCTCAACTTCAGGTGACCTTCGTCCGGAGATGATAGAAAGCGAGACGCCTCCATCTGCCGCCCCGTCAGGCGGGGCGGACAACCCTGAGGTGTCTTCACGGAGGGTCTCCTCGAGTCTGGCGGGGCCGGAGAGTCCGGCACCCATTGGAGTACGGCCGGTGGAGCTGTAGGATTTGCTCAAGAGGGCGTCTATCTCGCAAGATCATCGCACATTAATGAGTATGATGATTGAAAGGATCTCTTCCGCCGAGAGCGGGTTGTATGAGGTCGTCGGAAGCTTGCTGACGGGGTTTGAGGTACGCAAAAAATGACATACCTTTTGACAGTTTTGCACATGAAGTGCGCCCTGTATAGATAGTAGCCCCTGAGACTTGGTATGCTGTCGAAAGCAATAGCGTGCCAAGGATCATAATCTCAGTTATAGAATGTCGCCTTTCCTATGCAGGTGGTGGAACGTTCGGTGGCCAGCCAGACTGATGGAGTTGCCGAACTGAAGAGGCAACTCGATGTTGCGGATGCGGACATCACGCTGGTCAATAAACGACTTAACGAGTTGCAAGGTAGATGGTTGCTCCGTGGTTGCCTAGTAAGGGATCTGGTGCCCGTTCCTTACAATTTGTATGCTTGATGCAGATGGCGCCGCTGCTGTGGAAGATCTTCGAGCAGAGCTTGCTCGAGCCAAGGAGCAAGCCAGGATAAGTGATGCGGCTGCCTTGAAGGCAACAGAAGAGCTAAAAGCCAAAAAGGCTGCTCACTGCCGAAGCAGGGAAGAGTTGGCCGGAATGGCCTTGAAATTAAAAGATGCTACCGAGCGTTGTGAGGTTCTTGAAGGAGAACGCCGAGTGGAGCAAGAGGGCCTGAAGAAGGCCGGAGCCAAAGTCAAGGATGCCCGGAGTGAGATGCGGGCTATGAAGGAGGAACTGCGTCAAGCCGGAGACATTGCTGCTGGAAAGCCCTTTCTTCTGCGTAGGAAGTTCACGGATCCGAAGTATGCTCAGCTGGGCCAGTTGTGTGGTGCGGAGGATCCTTATCTGGATTTGGCGGCGAGTGCGGCGGACGCAGTCGTGCACTTCCGAAGCCAGAAGGATCACGAAATGGAAGAGCTTTACTGGTCTCAATTCCATAGTCCGGAGCGTCCACTTCCGTTGACTGATCGGCTGGCTGAGTGGGCTGAGCTGAATAGATTGTCCGGACTTGCCATGACGGATGTGGTCACTCATCTGTGGCCGGAAAGGCCCAAGCCGAAGAGTTATTTTGGCTTGTTGCAGCAATTCCTTGGGGCGGTGCCGCATATCAAGGCGATGAAGCGGTCGGCATGCATAGAAGGTGCACGGATGGCTCTCGCCCGTGTGAAGACATACTGGGCGGACATGGATGCCACCGCTGTTGCATCCCGGGGTTCGGACAAGAGCCGATTACCCGCCGAGCACTATTTTGAGGAAGTCCTGCAGGGCGCTCGTTTAATAGAGTTGCAGTGCTCGAAAGATGTCATGTTCAAATGACGTGTATGATTTGTGAAATCATGTTTATAATGCAATAACTTTTTATACTTGTGCGTTCAAGTATTGAACTATCTCCTGTGCGGCCGTATATGTATGAATAACCTGAAAGTTGCAGTCTTTGGCTTCAGCCCCCACACACATGGTGCGGGGGTGTTTGCAAAAAAGAAAAGCGCTTTTTCACACTTAATCCAACGTCTTGGTCCTTTGAAGGAGGTGATAGCATAGCAAACTAGGCAACTGGACTATAATGCTTTATCACTTTCACTTAGCCATAGGAGCTCGATGGTGGGGCTACTATATAGCCCCTAGAGGCACCGCGCTCTCCGAACTTGGGGCGCGTATGTGCCTGACCGGGAAGCGGTCCTTCGTCAAAGCGGAGGAATTCTAAACATTCCAATAGTCGATCGAGTGGTTGACCAGTCTCTCGCTATATCATGACAGTCAGTTTTCGGCTTTCTCTACTGAGGTGCTCGCCCGGCCGAACCGGGGCACAATCGCAGTAGTTCTCCTGGTGCCGCGTTAGCCGATGGAGCGGAACGTAAGGCAGCAAAACACAGGAGCCGGGCAAACCCAACATTTGACCAAAGACATGATTCGGAGCTGATGCATATAAGGCCTAACTCGAGACGCCGAACACTCCCTGAGGTGTTCGGTCTTTATGATACCGGGCAGAACAATGCCCTAAGCCCCTAGTGTCCAGGTACAGGCGGGAACTTCTGACGCGGCCGATGCCAAAACGCCAGCCTCCTCCTCGGTTATGGTAGAAAACCGGGGGATGTGTATCAACAAGAGACAGTAAGAAAGGTTTACGCAGGGTCTTAATCTGAAAAGAATCCTTGCAACGGGTCCCTGCTGCACGTCTGCGCCTGTGTCTCCATTGTGCTGTATCCTGGACGGGTGTAGCACGTGCTTCATCTGTAAAAGAGAAGGACTTAGCTTGGAAGAAATATCGTGCAAAGGATGTATTGAAAATAAAGTATAATTTGGAAGATGAATAAAGTTGAGCTTTATTGGCTCTCATTGTTTATACGCGCAGCCCCTTGTAAAGGGGTATGCGGCTGGGAAGCCCCTTGTTTATTTACGCCGGACTCGCCTAACCGTGTCCGAGGTCTGAATGACCTGTTTTAGGGGCTTTGACCTGCAAGGTCGGATTAGTGTGTGGCTGTCAAGGCGGCCTCACGTTCTCCATGGTCTAGGAACACTCGGAGTTACTCTTTAATGAGATTATGCCGCGTGGACCGGGCATTTTAAGCGTAAGAGACGCGTAATGTGTTATTGCGTTAAAGCGGGCGAAAGCTTCGCGTCCCAGTAGTGCTTGAAGGGCCACTGTGAAATGGGGCGATATGGAGAGTGAGCTTTTCGCGACGGAGGTTGTCGGATGAACCGGACACAACCTCTAGTGGTACAGAGCCTGTTCAATTGGCTTAAAGGCCTAGCGTCACTCCTTTGAAGGAAGTGCTATTACGACGAATTTTGGTAGGGTCTATCCCCATTCTGCGGATGGTGTCCTGGTATGGCAGGTGCCGCACTGTGTTTTCGTGTTATCACATGAAGTGAGTTCACTGTTTTGACTTCTAGTGGGAAAGTCTTCTGTTTTCCGGCGTGCTGCTTGTGGGGTTCGTCGTCGTCTTCGCTTGGTGTGTCGAGCCCCTTGCGTTCGGCGTTAAGTCGGCCGGACTGTTTGAAGACCCAACAATCTCTGTGGGTATGGTTTGCAGGCTTCCCGGAGGTACTATGTATTTGACATAGCCTATCCAGAATTTTGTTTAGGTTGGATAGCTCGTCACTGTTGTCCTTGAGGGGCAGTGTTTTGTTATTCGGCCGAGAGCTTTTGAATCCGGCGTTGACCGCCGTGCTATTTGGGCCATTTTCCTTATTCCGGCGCTGATCTTTTCTGCGTCGTGATTTCCCATTTCCATCCCTGACTTCGGATGTACTCGGGTCGCTGGTGCTGCATCTAGCCAGCCAGCTGTCCTCCCCTGCGCAAAAGCGGGTCATGAGGCTTGTTAGTGCGGCCATTGTTCTTGGTTTTTCCTGGCCGAGGTGTCTGGCGAGCCATTCGTCTCGGACGTTGTGCTTAAAGGCTGCTAAGGCTTCGGCGTCCGGACAGTCGACTATTTGGTTCTTTTTGGTGAGGAACCTGTTCCAGAATTTGCGTGCTGACTCTCCGGGCTGTTGAGTTATGTGACTTAAATCGTCTGCATCCGGAGGGCGGACATAAGTCCCTTGAAAATTTGCTCGAAACGCATCCTCGAGCTCTTCCCAACTTCCAATGGTATTTTCTGGGAGGCTTTTGAGCCATTGCCGAGCTGGCCCTTTGAGCTTGAGGGGTAGGTATTTTATGGCGTCGAGATCGTCTCCTCTGGCCATATGTATGTGTAGGATATAATCCTCAATCCAGACTCCGGGGTCTGTTGTTCCGTCATATGCCTCTATGTTTACGGGTTTGAATCCCGCTGGAAATTCATGATCCAGTACCTCATCGGTGAAACATAGTGGGTGTGCAGCGCCCCTGTATTTAGGTGTGCCGTTGTCTTCAAACGCTCGGCGGGTTGTGTTGCTTCCTGGAGTCTTCTTTTTTGGCCCATAGATAGACCTGACCGGGTCATCCTTTTTCTGAGGATCTTTATGCTGATCGTGTGCCGGCTTGTGTGCGGAGCCCCTTGCTGCTCTTAGCCTGTCATCTGGTCGTCTATCCGGCCAAGCGGCCTCTTTCTTTTTTGACTGCGGGGGATCTAAGGCCTCCTCGTCGAATTCGGGCAGCAACTTGCGCTTCGGGTAACTCTTTGCCTGGCAAATAGCGTCATATGTATCTGCGGTATTGAGTACTTTGCTCCATCTCATTCTGAGTGCGTCCTCTGCTGTTTCGAGCTTCCACTTTTGCTTCTTCAAACTTCTTGCAATAGCGATGAGCCTTTTATGAAGGTTCTTATGCTCTGGTGATGTGTTCGGCATGAGATCGTCTAGGCTCTTGTTTTCGCCGGGGATGGGTTGCTTGTCCAGTTCACCGTGTTCGGATGATTGCTTGGTTGCGTGTTCGCCGTCCACTGCTTCGCCCTGCTCTAGGGCCGGGTCTGTATGGATGTCGTATTTATCAAGGCGGGACTTTGGGCGGCGCTTGCGTCGCCGTTTTGGTTGTTTGCTGGTGGAGTTGTCCTTCGCCATGTCCCGTTGTTTCTCATTATCGCTTCCTTTTGGTGTATCCACCATGTATACGTCGTGAGTTGGGGTGGCTTTCTAGTGCCCGATAGGCGCTGGTTCTTGGTCGTCTCCGGCATCGTCGTCCATACCGTCGATGTCTTCGGAGTCGTAGTCTAGCATGTCGGTTAGATCGTCGACAGTGGCTATTAAGTGGGTGGTGGGTGGGCTTTGAATTTCTTCGTCGTCCGCATCCCAACTGTCCTGACCGCAGTCCGGCCAGGGCTCTCCTGATAGCGAGAGATACTTTAGCGAACTCAAGATGTCACTGAAAGGTGAGTGTTAAAAGATGTCCACAGCGATGAAATCCATGACCGGCGCCCAACCAGATTCGATTGGAGGGGGCGCGGGAGGTTCGGAGTCCGGCAAGGAGTCCGGCACCTCGGAGTCACAAGCTTCATGAGGGACAAGGTCAGTGTTCGGCTCTATCATCGTAGAGGTTGCAGCTCCTGAGGAGGTGTCTAACCATCCGTCCTCGATCTGCGCAGCCGGCTCCGAATTGAAGATCGGAGCGGACTCGAGTGCGGCCTCCAGAGTACTGTCCGGCTGCAGAGCTAAATCAAGCCCATCTTGACAGCGCGGCGCGCTTGGCTGTGGCCCGAACCCATCGAAGATCAAGTCCCCGCGGATGTCAGCCGTGAAGTTCAAACTTCCAAATCTGACCTGACATCCAGGGGTGTAGCTTTCGATCTGCTCCAGATGGCCAAGTGAATTGGCCCGCAGTGCAAAGCCGCCGAATACGAAGATCTGTCCGGGGAGGAAGGTCTCACCCTCGACTGCGTCGTTGTTGATGATCGAAGAGGCCATCGAGCCTATCAGTGATGACACAGAGGAACTCTCAATGAAAGCACCAATGTCAGTGTCAAAACCAGCGGATCTCGGGTAGGGGGTCCCAAACTGTGCGTCTAGGCGGATGGTAACAGGTGACAAGGGACACGATGTTTTACCCAGGTTCGGGCCCTCTTGATGGAGGCAAAACCCTACGTACTGCTTGATTAATATTGATGATGTGTGTTAGAAGAGTAGATCTACCACTAGATCAAGGAGGCTAAACCCTAGAAGCTAGCCTATGGTATGATTGTTGTTCGTCCTACGGACTAAAGCCATCCGGTTTATATAGACACCGGAGAGGGCTAGGGTTACACAGAGTCGGTTACAATGGTAGGAAATCTACATATCCGTATCGCCAAGCTTGCCTTCCATGCCAAGGAAAGTCCTATCCGGACACGGGACGAAGTCTTCAATCTTGTATCTTCGTATTCTTGGAGTCTGGCCGATGATGATAGTTCGGCTATCCGGACACCCCCTAGTCCAGGACTCCCTCACCCATCATCATGGAGCTTCTTCATGCGTTTCAGACTAATGTGTCCAAGCCGGCAATGCCAGAAGTATGTCGGATTTATCTCATTAGGCTTATGCCTCTTGACATTCACGTTATAGACCGGTTCCTGTTCTAGATTCAATATAAATAGCCCATCAATAATGGGTGCATAGCCATGGAACATAACATTCAAAACTATCGAACAACCATTGTCCTTTAAATTGAATTCATAACCTTGACTCATCAAACATGAGGCAGAAATAATGTTCCGACTAAGTGCAAGAATGTAATAACAATTATTCAATTCCATAATGAATTCAGAAGGAAGCTGGAGCTGCATCGTGCCGACCTCCAATGCAACAACTCTTGCTTTGTTGCCGACCCTGATGTCAATCTCCCCTTGTGCCACATGCCTAGTTCTTACCAGCCCCTGCATCGAGTTGCAAATATGAACAACCGATCCGGTATCAAATACCCAAGAGCTACTAGGTATGTCAGCAAGGTAGATGTCTATAACATATGCAACAAGTGTACCTTTGCCTGAAGAAGCATTTCTGGCCTTCTTGCCATGCTCTGCAAGCCACTTGCTACAGTTCCTCTTCCAGTGACCAGTCTCCTTGAAGTGATAGCAAATGGTATTCGAGTCCGGTCTAGACTTCGGCGCAGCGGCAGAGGTTACCGTCTCCGTGCCCTTTGCCTTAGCCTTTTTCTTGGACCAACTCTTCTTGAACTTAGCCGATTTCTGCACCATCAACACTTGATGTGTGCCTTTCTTGATATCCTGCTCTGCCACTTTGAGCATCCCATGCAATTCAGTGAGCTTCTTATCCATGCCATGCATATGATAGTTTGAGATGAACGTCCCATAGTTGGGCGGAAGAGAACCCAGAACGGCATCAGTAGTCGGCTCATCCAAGAGCGAGAAGCCCAAACGATCCAAATCTTGCACATATCCGATCATCTTGATCACATGTGGGCTCAGTGGATCACCTTCCTTCAGCTTGCAATCCATCAAGGAACGCCAGACGTTGAACCTTTCGGTCCTAGCCTATGTCTGAAACATGCTCTTGAGACTCTTGATCATATCATAAGCCTCAACATTTTCGAAATGCTGCTGCAAATCGGGCTCCATACAAGCCAGCATCAGACAGCTAATCTCCGTTGATTCATCAATGAGTTTCTGGTAGGCATTCTTAGTTGTGGCATTAGCATTATTGGCAGGTTCCTCTGGAAGTGGATCCTCTAGCTTATGTTCCTTTTTATCATGCTTGAGAACAATTCTCAGATTTCTATACCAGGTGGTAAAGTTTGTTCCATTCAGTTTATCCTTTTCCAGAATTGATTTCAATGCAAAGTTGGGTTGAGCAGGTGGTGCCATTGATCTACAACAGAAAATATGCAATCACTAAGCAATGTGTTTATGTAGAGTAATTCAAGCCTAAACAGAAATATTCCCACTGAAGTCAGCATCCCTCTGCAAACTCACAGTGATTTAGGATCCGACTAGCGCATGCGACTAGTGAGCTTTAGCATCACTGCTAGCCAACATACCTATTCGGTAAGCAACTCCTTGCTAATCGTATCTCTATACGACTCCTGTCAGTCGGGAAGGGATCTCATACCCCGGCTCCCAACCTTCTTTGCCACAAGGCCCAAAACCGTTTTGATAGCCTTGTCAAGTTAACCTGATGCAGTGCATGTCCGTGTCCGACACGAACCCTTCAGTTCAAGGACACCTAGCAGCACCCCAATTTTATGAGCCCACTACTAGACGTACTTGACGTGCGAAGGTGCAACATCGGGAATGGCAATTTACTTGATATTCATGAGGGATCTTTCTACCATTCTAACATGCATAGAAACAAAGAAGCACAACAATCACAAATAAACACATACTGTGAAATAGTATGGCTCCTTCATGGACGTTCTTCCAGGTCGGCTCCGACTCCGATGACCATCTAGGAACTCCATCTTTTTTGTCACACCAGGACGCCAAGCTACCAACCTGATCTCCATTATCCAACTACTACAACTAGTAATGAATTTACATAGAGTCACAAGTCGACACGCAGGTCATTATACAATATAATGACAGCACTTTGGCTCCTGTCGGCTGATAAACATGACACGAAGGCATGTATAAATTACACACATGCATCACATACACACGAGCCATACTATTCACATCAAACCTGCAAAACAAAGTTATGCATATAATCGCATTCTACCGGTTTGTGTGTCGGGTACGAAATACATGGCGCTACGCACACGCGGTCCCGCTAGCCGGTTAGCGGGCGGGGTTCAAAGGGGCAGCGCCCCTCGCGGGTGCAGGCAGTGCCCGACATTTTCGGAAATCACAGATCGCATCTCAACTCCGTTCGCGCCGAATTTTCTGATCTGACCGACCATATCGATCATCGCGAATCCGATTCAGATTTATGTTTCACTGTTAACCCCGATGGCGGATGACCGACCGGTAGGGGTAGATCGTGTCACGACCTCATCGATCCCGATTGACAGAAAACTTAGCCTCAACGATCCCCATATGCAGTTGATCACATCAATCATGCACATAGCCGATCTTATCAACGACAACAGATCTCATCTGTTGCCTCCACATATCTAATATGCATACGATCTGAATCCAAATCCTATAGAAGAGGATCTGATACCACTGTTGGTGTCTACGGTAGGGTGCGTCGACTGCAAATTAAAATTTTCCTAAGCGCAGAACAACAGGAACATGCTACGGGAGATGGATCACAGTTTGCTACCACTAGATGCGCAGTGCTGTGCAGCGGAAGAAGAGTTGGGGCAGCGCGTCCATGTGGATTGTCTCCTCCTCGTCCGATCTCCCTCGAATAGCCGGTCGTCCGATCCCACATACAAGTTCGTCGGTGCGGCGCAAGTGCACCGCCTCTAATGGTATCGCGCGTGCAGGAGGAACACCGTGCGGCGGACTGCTAGGTCCGATCACACAGTCAACGACGAGTGGAGGTGGCTATTCGCAACACATGCAAACCCTAGTTACAATGCCGAAGATGTCAACCGCATGAGTGTGCTGCACCTCCACTTTATATAGGCGTCCGTTGCAGGCTCAACACTTGGGCCTCGTACAGACCCTAAAACCCAAAGTCTACTCGGTCACGTTCCTAGTCCAGTTCAGATCACATCCGGCCAGTGTCCTACGAACCGACCGCGTAGGTTCCTTCCCTTAAGCGCGCGACCCCTTAGGTTCAAGTCGGCTTGGTCACATTTGAGATCACCTCCGACCTGCACGGTTGGTAGCGGCCTCTAGCAAGGCGTGCCGACCACCAAGCAGACTATGAAGCTGGTTAGGCAAACATGTACAACATGTCACACTTCTATTCCCTTTGCCGCACGATATATGTTGTTGGGCTCATGGCGAGACTGACATCCTTGTGCTAGCCCGACCTCTTTCTCGTTCCAGTGATGCCGACCACTATCCGGATTATCTCATAATCCTTGTCGCATGGCCATGCTTATCCTGGTCGGATCACACGAGGGGCCGAGAGTATATCTCTCCTGATCGGAGGGGAAAATCCCATCTTGCTCGACAATGTTTCGCAGCATGGGACTGGATAAACCTGAAACCTACCTTTGTAACTACCCAGTCACGGAGTAGCGTTTGGTCGGCCCAAAGTAAGTCTGTCACCATCCCGAGTACATGCATCAGCTCAGGTCTTAGGACATAGAACGTATGTTGTACTAGAGACTCACAGATGAAATATCGCTGCGTCTCATAGTTGGGTCTGTCCGACTCGGACCTTATCTCGACTCAGATCCGACTACGTCGAATCCGACTAGACCTTTCCAAGTCCCTATTATCCGGTTAGCATCCAATGCTTCATGGCTAGTGAGACCAAACCATCGACCGTGTCATATGCTAGTCTAGTCGGCTGCGCGTCCACACAGCCCTTTCAACTAGGGACCTTTTAGGACAGTCATCAAAATGCATAGTCCCACAAACAAGTCACGTACTTGCTGATACACATCATTGATAATGTCCAAGGACTATCTTTATTCATAAACACATAGGAAATATCATCATACATGATTGCCTCTAGGGCATATCTCCAACACCAATAGCAGCCCTATGCTTCCTTAGAACTTTCAATAATCTTTCTTCTTCATGTTCTAAAAGGTTAGCACTAATAATAATAGGATATATCTTTTTCTCGTCAAGATAAGCATATTTCAAAGTGTCTGGCAATTGTTTTAATTCAAACACAGGATCACCCTTAGGTGGAGGAGGACCTCCTAGAGTTTAATAGGCAAATTGTGTTTAAGCAGAGGTTGGTGTTCGAAAAAATATTCTATCTATTTCATTTCTTTCACACATATGCAAATCATTTTCATGATCTAGCAAATATTGTTCTAAAGGATCAGTAGGAGGTACAACAATAGAAGACCAATAATTTCATCCTTACTAAGCAAATCTTTCTTATGAGGTTGTCTACTAAACTTGGAAAAATTAAATTCATGAGATTCATCACCAAAGATAACACCGACAGTTTGTTTCTCACAATCTATTTTGGCATTGATGGTGTTCAAGAAAGGTCTACCAAAAATAATGGGACAAAAGTCATCTTGTGGGGAGCTAAGAACAAGAAAATCAGTAGGGTATTTTATTTTTCCACACAAGGCTTCAACACCTCTAAGAATCCCAATTGGTGATATAGTATCTCTATTAGCAAGTTTACTAGTGACATCTATGCCTTCTATTTCAGCAGGTGCTATTTCATCCTTAATTTCTTGATATAAGGAAAAAAGAATAGCAGTCACACTAGCACCTAGGTCACATAAACCATGATAACAATTATATCCTATCTTAACTGAGACAACAGGCATGCCAACAACTGGTCTATGTTTATCTTTTCCTTCAGGTTTGGCAATTCTAGAAGCTTCATCACAGAAGTAAATGACATGCCCATCAATATTATCAACTAAGAGATCTTCAACAATAGCAACACCAGGTTCAAATCTGATTTGTTCAAATGGTTTGGGTGTTCTAACATAACTGTTGTTAACCACAGTTGAAGCTTTAGCATGTTCCTTCATCCTAATGTAAGCAGTGGGAACAACTGGATCAACATTGTAAATGATAGTTTCTTCTTTAGCCTTTACCGGTTCTTTAACTTCTTATTTAATAGGTGGGTGATATTTAATTCACTTCTCCATAGGAAGATCAACATGAGTAGCAAAAGATTCACAAAAAGAAGCTACTATCTCAGAGCCAAGTCCATATTTAGTGCTAAACTTTTGAAAAGCATCGGTATTCATAAAAGTTTTAACACAATCATACTTAGGTACAATACCTAACTCTTTACCTTCTCGAGTTCCCAATCTTAAGAGTTGCATTCAATTCTTTCTAAAAGATCCCATCGGAATTCAATAGTCTTCTTCATAAAAGAACCAATACAAGAAGTATCGAGCATGGATTGAACATTACGAGAAAGTTGAGCATAAAAATTCCTAATAATAATTTCTCTTGAGAGCTCATGATTGGGGCATGAATATAACATTTACTTAAGCCTCCCCCAAGCTAGAGCGATACTTTCTCCTTCACGAGGCCAAAAATTATATATATAATTCCTATCACGATGAAATAGATGCATAAGATATTTTTTTTGATGAAATTCCAATTTCAACTTATTCCAGTTCCAAGATCCAATATCATCGCATAGCCTATACCATGTCAATGCTTTTCCCTTCAAAGATAAAGGAAAAAACCTTCTTCTTATCTTCATCTCCGGGTAAACCTGCAAGCTTAAACAATCCACAAATTTCATCCACATATATCAAGTGCATATCCGGATGTTCGGTTCCATCTCCTGCATAAGGATTAGCTAGCAGTTGTTCTAACATACCTGAAGGAATTTCATATTCAATATTTTAAGTAGGTGCAGTAGATTGAGGGGCAACTAATTGTGGTTCCGTTCGAGGTGAAGATACCCTGAATAAACCCCTCAAAGGATTGTTTTCCATAGTAGCAAGTGAAAATAAATTTCATCATGTAGTAATAATGCTTCCTTACCAATTTCCACTTACCAAGAGCGCTTCACTCCCCGGCAACGGTGCCACAAAATGGCCTTGATGACCCACAAGTATATGGGGTCAATTGTAGCCTTTTCGATAAGTAAGAGTATCGAACCCAACGAGGAGCAGAAGGAAATGACAAGTAGTTTTCAGCAAGGTAATGTCTGCAAGTGCTGAAATTGTAAGTAGCGGAGTAGTTTGATAGCTAGATAATTTGTAACGAACAAGTAACAATAGTAGTAACAAAAGTGCAGCAAGATAGCCCAATCCTTTTGAGGCAAAGGGCAGGCCAAAACGGTCTCTTATGATAAGCAAAGTGTTCTTGAGGGTACACGGGAATCTCATCTAGTCACTTTCATCATGTTGGATTAATTCGTGTTCACTACTTTGATAATTTGATATGTGGGTGGACATGTGCTTAGGTGTTGTTCTTACTTGAATAAACCTCCTACTTATGATTAACCCGCTCGCAAGCATCCGCAACTACGAGAAAAGTATTAAGAATAAATTCTAACCATAGCATTAAACTTTTGGATCAATCGGTCCCTTACGGAATAGCGCATAAACTGGGGTTTAAACTTCAGTCACTCTTCCAACCCACCATATAATAACTACTCCACAATGCATTCCCTTAGGCCCAAATATGGTGAAGTGTCATGTAGTCGACATTCACATGAGACCACTAAGAGAATGGCAACATACATATCATCAAAATATCGAACACATATCAAGTTCACATGATTACTTGCAACATGATTTCTCTGGTGACCTCAAGAACGAAAGTAACTACTCACAAATGATAAACATGCTCAATATCAGAGGGGTATTAAATAGCATAATGGATCTGAACATATAATCTTCCACCAAATAAACCATATAG
Organism: Triticum aestivum; assembly: GCF_018294505.1. Lineage (NCBI taxonomy): Eukaryota > Viridiplantae > Streptophyta > Magnoliopsida > Poales > Poaceae > Triticum > Triticum aestivum. The sequence continues at coordinate 144,624,784 of NC_057804.1, forward strand.
TAATCAACTACAAGATGTAATCAACACTACTAGTCACCCACAAGCACCAATCTATAGTTTTGGTACAAAGATTGAACACAAGATATGAACTAGGGTTTAAGAGGAGTTGGTGCTGTTGAAGATGTTGATGAAGATAGCCCTCCCCAAGATGGGAGAGTTGTTGGTGATGATGATGGCGATTATTTCCCCCTCCGGGAGGGAAGTTCCCCGGTAGAATCCCTCCACCGAAGGGCAAAAATGCTCCTGCCAAGTTCTGGCTCGAGGCGGCGGGCTTCATCCCGAAAGTCCTTCCCTTGATTTTTCTAGGTCAAAATGACTTATATACCAGAAGATGGGCACCGGAGGTGGGCCGAGGAGGGCAGCACCCACCAGGGCGCGCCTGGGCCTTTTGGCACGCCAAGGTGGGTTGTGCCCACATGGTGCCCCCCCACCCCGTTGGTACTTATTTGCTCCAATAATTCTTAAATATTCCATAAAAAATCCTCGGTAAGTTTCAGCTCATTTGGAGTTGTGCAGAATAGGTAGCTTGAGATAGCATTTTCAGGTCTAGATTTCCAGCTGCCAGAATTCCCCCCTTTGTGCATACCTTGCATATTATGAGAGAAAAGGCATTAGAATTACTCCAAAAAGCATTATTATACAATAAAACAACATAAATAACAGTAGGAAAACATGATGCAAAATGGACGTATCAAGTACCTCGCCGCCTTCAAACTGGCGACTCCCAACACCCTGAAGGTGATCGACCAAGTGGAAGAGGCATGAGGAGGCCTCTATTATCGATGCCTAGGAAGTTAGGTCTGCACCTTTAAGACTTTTGCGTAGAATATTTAAGACTTTGCCGCCATTCACTACTAGGGAAAAGGCTAGCAGCAACGGGGTTTTAGGTGTATCAGTAGCGCGGGGAGAGGCGCTACTAATAAGGCGCTACAGCTAACACATAGCAGTAGCGCGTGCTCACCGGCGCTACTGGTACACAAGTGTAGCAGCAGCGTGGTTAGTGGAAGCTCGCTACTGCTAGTAGCTCTAGCGCGCTTTGCCTGGACGCGCTACTGCTATCGCGGCGCTGCTGCTAACTTTTATACACTCGCTACTGCTAATTTAAGTAGTTTTTTGTTTTTTTCGGCATATTTGTTTTGTATTTGAACAGGCTTTATAGAAGAATCTTTAGCACATAGAAATGTCATCATGATACACATACAAATGCCTGCAAGACCACAAATGTAATCATAGCATATACATACAAATAGTCTCATCATAATCATCATCCAACACAAAGTGGTATCTTGTCATCATCTGGAAAATAGCTATACATGCAAGTCTCGAATACTTGAAACTACAACAACGTCATCCATCTAAACAAAGGTATACGCAAGAAGAGCTATCACTATGAGTGACAGCGGAACTATGCAGTACATGAGGTGGCGGTTACGAGTCCTCTCTCGCACTAGCGTGAACCTCAAGTAAATGGCTTCTCCTTCTTGTCTGCTTTTGAAGCCTTTATGGCTGGCGCCCGTGAACCCATTCACTTGCGCCTGACACTCCTGTCACTCGTTGTACACCCCCGGAACCTTCCCTTTGTACACGACATAGAAATTCAATCTCGCCATCAAGAAACTAGGTACCTGTTAGAGATGCATGTTCATGAAGAGGATGTACAATCATATATATGCAACAAAATATACTAGAGCAACACCAAAAAGAAAGGGTTAGCAACTAGATGCAACATACAGTATGCAAATTAATTAACTGGAGGTACGCAGGTCATCGTACGCAAACTAACAAAGTAGCATTAGCAAGTTCGGCAGGGACCGTGGACATCACAAAGTTTCATCGCTACAAAAAGTATACAAGTTCAACCGACACATATCATCACCATCGGCATCATAAATCACTAGAAGTTCCATCCTTCCATATCATCGAGGATGAACCCTAGCTTCTTGAACGGCGTGAGGTCTAGACGTTGCATGCCTATGCGAGTTCGGACATCAGCTCGCGATATAGGGCCGTGGTGGAACATCCCCTTCTCATCGACGACTTCTTTCATGATGATCGTCGCAATGTCACTTTGGATGCGAAAGAAGTCACCTCTAAGTTTATAATCCACTTCTCCATGAGATTCTAGCCACTTGTGGATATGATCATCATTTCTGCTTTTCATGCGAAGCTTTTGGTGATCCGTGTTGAACTGAATCATGAGATGGACGATGTAGAATCCATCCTTCTTGCTTGGTTTTGGGACATGGATGCATGAGAAGTTAGTTTTATGTGCGAAACCCATCTTCTTGTTCCTTTGTTTCCTAATCTTCACGTGGACACCTCTAAAGCTGAAGCCTTGGAGAGCATCATCTAGAATATTCATTATGTGGGTGTAGTCTTTTTTCTCGTAGTCTCTGGAAAGGTCAAAATACACGGCGTGGGAGACTTGCAGGTAAAGAACGATAAGGACGGTGCGCCCGTTGCTGCGGGGAAAAGACACCTCAAATTATTCCCCATATGAGAGAGACGGAATGATTGAAATGTATGAAAGGGTTGTCCGGAACTGACTTACTTTGGATGATAAGGCACGAGGACAATTTCCCGGTCCTTATTCTGTACCAAGAAGTTTTGGAGGTACTCCCTAGCAGTTTCACGCTCAAAGTCGCCGAGACTCAAGAAAGACTCATGCATGTAGTACGGATCCGCCACACAGATTTGCGAGACTTCTTCACTCTTCATGACCGAGCTCATATGTAGCGCAAAAAGGCGGACGATTGTAAAATCGAGCCGCCTTGTTAGCAACATCTCAAAGATATGGTCAAACCGCAGGAAGAACACCTCCGCGGGCCGTGTGTCGACGTAGCACTTCCCCTCAGGCACACGAGCCGCGTATGTCGGATATCCTGGATCCTTTGAGGCTACTAGGCTTTTCTCAATCGACAGCACATGGTCGTGCAGTCTCCTGAGATCCCCTGATAGTGCCTCCAGCGGTTTTGGCGGTAGCATCGGCTCGCCCGTGAGATGGAACATGACCGCACCTTTCACGGCTACACGCTCTTCAGAATGCATTGTCTGGCTGCTATTTGCTCTGGCTTGTTTGGAGGCAGTTATCTTCCCCGATCTCTTCCTCTCCTTTTTCTTGGGCACACCTTCCAGACCCTTCCTTAACCCCTGCCCCAGTGTTCCCGGGCTAAGTACTGTACAACCCTCGCGCCCGGCTAGTTGAGCCTGTGTTGAGGCGACATCTTCAGGCGTGTCCTGTGAGGATTTCATGAAGAGAGACTTTTTGCAATTCCTGCTACGACCCTGCCCGGGCATATCATCCATATCCTCATTAGCAAGCTGATAGCCTGATTCGTCATATGGTTGACTCATCATATCTATGTCACAGTCATACGCGTTTGTATTGAGGAAATCCATAGGGTCGACCTCCATCTCATCATCCATTCTCTGTTCTACAGGAGAAATTACATCAGCCAGTACTATTGCACCCCCTTCATCATGTCGTCCACCGCTCTCACCCAGCACTACAGGAGCTGGTAATTGCGTAGGCAGGGTGGTGGTCTCCGCACATGCTTGTTGATGTGTGGTTATTGGTGTGCTCTCGACCGGCTCCAGACCAATAAGATTCTTCGGCCATAGCAGCACCCAACCCTTGCAGCTTCCAATTCGTGGCGGGGTCTCATCGTCCGCTCCCACATGCTGTACTGGAGGAGGCAAATCCTCGTGCCCCGATTTCACACTGGTCAAGCTAACCCTGAAGTGCCCAGCGGGGATCGGCTGGTTGTGGAACGTGGGTTGCGAGGGGTCCATTATCATCCCCTTTCCCACGTCCACCTTCTGGCCTTTGATCAAGTAGAGTATGGTGCACGGGGTTTCTTTCGCCTGCAAACACATATGTCTGTGGCGTAAAACAACCGAAAGGCAACAAAAATGGAATATTATATATATATATATATGTTGGTGCGACATGTAATTACCGTGACGACGTCGAGCTCAGCCAAAGATGTAGGCCCACCTAGCGCGCCTGAGACTGAGGACGGGCTGCTATGAGCGGGAGCGGCTGCGAGAGGAGGCCCGGTTGCATGAGCAAGTGATGGCGCGATGGTGTTGTTGTTCATGGAGTTGCTCCCGACGAAACTGGGCAACGGGAAATCATGTACCATCTTGTTTGGATTTTCCTTCGTCCAGTTGATGATAACTGGAACCAAGTTAGTAGCAAAATCATTTCTGCAGGCAGTTACAGCTGCATTGACTGCCTATTGTAGCAACTCATATTTGTCCTCGGCTACTTTTTTCTCGACCGCAAGCTTCACCTTCGCGTCGATGTCCGCCTGACTAAACTTCTTTTTCTGCTTCTTGGCCTCCGGGCCCTCGTTGTAAAACACCTTCCACGTGGCGCCATCTCCAGCGCCGTGCACACGACCATATTGCGGCCGCTGGCCCAAAGGGAGTCCCTTAAGTTCGTTCAAGGCCTGGTTGAGAGAGGTGTCCCACTTGGGCCTCATCGGAGAAGTAGGACTTTCGGCTGCAAGCTGGTGTTGCTTCTCTAGTAGTCTAATCAATTTCCTCGTGATCTTGTCTGTGTAAAAAACCTTTTTCTCCTTGTCCCACTTGTAGCGGGCCCTGATGAAGTCACGCTCCAAGGGGTTGGTGAACTTCGCGAAGGGGTCTGGGAGACCCGTGGCTTCATGTTCCGCATCCTCCTTATCCCATATGGGCCTTTTACCGAGGTAGCCACGGCTTCCGAGGTGATGCTTCCCCGTGTTCCTTTGCTGAAGGCTCTTGAATTTCGCAGCCTTAGCCTTGGCTGCATCGATAGCGCAAGTGTCCTTGAACTTTTCGAAATCCTCTTCCGTAAGTGTCGGATTTTCCTCCAGAATCTTGGACAGGGGTTCATCAGCCTCAATAGCTCGTTTCACCCTCCCTTTCCAGGAGGCCAAATCATTGCTGAACATGCCCATGGCGTGATTGTTAATCTTTTTCATCTTCAGATCATCCCACAGTTGTTCTATGTTATCATCCCGGTCGGGGAACTTGAATCTCTTGCGCAACTTCGTTAGGAGCAACTGCGTCAAATGTTCTTTACTCCTTAAGTCATCGTCGTTGATGCTCGCGCATTCCCGTAGGATGCATCCTACTTGGTTCCCATAGCACTTGCGAGGTTCTTCCGGCTCTAACGGCTCAAACTTGCCAGGTGCCATCTTTGTGATCACAAGTCGTCCAATCCCTAGTTTGTTAGGTTTTTGTATCCTCTGCTTCTTATGCTTCCTCTTTTCGGTAGCGGCATCGGGGCCGGTACCATCCCTGCCGGTATCTTCCCCACCGGTACTTCCCCATAGGTCTCGGCGCCGCCATCGGTGCCGGCGCCGTTGGTGTCGATGTCAGCGTCAGTACCATCATCGAGGCCGACCTGCAAACCTTGCTTAGTAGTCAAATAGTCGAGGTACTCTTGTTCACCCGCATAATCCATCTCGTCTGCATCTTGGTCAGAAGGCCCAGTTTCTTCGTTGTTCGACATGTTTCCTATGATTAAGTGTCCTCATTTATTTCTAGAAGTATGAATAAATGAGAAATGACATAAAAAGAAATCTATGTGCCAGCACTCGATATGCCAACTATGTAGCACAAATCATGCCTCTATTCACGGGCAATTTCGGCATGACCTTTGCTAAAAAAATAGGAATATATATATATATAGGGAAAATCCATCCTACCACCCGGTGGTAGTTACCCCACATGTCTCATATACTACCAAGTGCTACTCTATATACTTATTTATTATTCTAAATATGTTCATATACTATATCTAAGATATTTCAAAGAAAGTTACATGATAAAATTGCATATGAGCCCATAGTTTTTGTTATATTTGTAAAATACGTACATATTTGTACATAAAAAAGGGCATACTCAAAACAAGGTATATACCACGTAAAAATTAGTATATATACTATCTAATCATTGTTATATACTACATACTACACGTACATACTCTCGATTTCGACAGATACTACATACAACATACAAAATGCAAGTGGTGGTAACTACCACTGCTTGTAGGAAACATTTGTCCTATATTTATATATATATATATGTATATTACATCATTTGACCGATAACAAACGGTTCCTCAGTGCTGACGTTTTTGTTTTTGAGTTAGCTTCTTTCCTTTCTTGTTCGTCGAAGAATAATTGAGCCCCTCATTGTGACTTTGCCTTTTCCATGGAGTACGATTTTTCTTAGGTAATGTAGTATTGATTCTTATTTTGACGTATACTTCATCATCATCGTCATCTTCCCTCATTGGGTTGCCGTACTGATCATAGTCTTCCTCGTTGGCGACTCCATCCATTCCAATGATGTTCCTTTTGCCTCTCCTCACGACAACACGAATGGGATTGCATGGGTTGGTTATGAAGAAGCATTGTGTCACGTGCTTAGCGTGTACCCATGGATCGTTTTTTGCGATAGCGTTCACGGTAGCGCTCCTGGCGTCAGGTATACTCATGGTAGTGAAAATCTAGTTTTCTCTTTCGACATTCTTTGCCCATCTGACACGGAACATCGTCGTGTTGTGTAGTCCAGAGTAGTTAAGCTCCCAGATCTCCTTGACCCTTCCATAAAATCGTTCAGTTGCACTGTTGTCGCTGCCGGTCATGCATTCCATCGTCACCCCTGAGTTCTGATCATCACTGTCCATATCTTTGGCCTCCGTGTAGAACGTGTATCTGTTGATATCATATGCCCGATAGGTTATGAGGTTGGGCGAGGGGCCATGTGCTAAGGCGTATATGAGCAATCCGTCCTTAGAGCCCTCCTCCGAGGGATTAGCAATAATATGCTCTTTGAACCAATGCAGGAAAGTGGAGTTGTGCTCTCTAGTAACTTCGGCGTTCGTCCTGCATACCCCTCGGTCACGATACTTCTTTCCGATAATTTCTTTGTGCAGTGCCACGAAAGGATCTACCTCGTCTAGGTGTTGTAGCACTACCAAGTTTGCTCTGTCAAAGTCGCTGCGTCGATCTGAGTATGCCACGTGCAGTTCCCTGCGACTATTGCAGTGACCATCTCCTTCGAGCCTCCCATCGTGCTTGTTAACGGGCAAACCAACACTAACACCAGGCGGCTGGTCTGCGCCATATAGAAAATTCTCACAGAAAGAGATGCACTCTTGTGCCAAATAGCCCTGGACGATGCTTCCATCCGGATGGGACATGTTACGAACGAATCCTTTGATGATCCCATTCATCCTCTCAAACGGCATCATGTTGTGCAGGAATGATGGCCCCGGGTCTATTATGTCATCCACAATATGGACACACAGATGCACCATCACGTCAAAGAACGCGGGCGAGAAGTACATCTCAAGCTCATTCAGTATCACAATGATCTCTTCCTGTAGCCTTCGGAGCTGCTTCACACTGATCGACTTTCGAGAGATGACGTCAAAAAAGTTGCAGAGACCAATAAGCGTGTCACGGACGTGCTTGTCCATTATCCCTCTAAGGGCAACAGGTAGTATCTGCGTCATCATCACATGACAGTCATGAGACTTCATCCCGCTGAACCTTTTCTTGTCCGTGTCTAGATATCTGTTTATCTTGCCACAATAACCGGAACTAACTTTGACTCCGGTAAGGCACTTAAAGAATTGATTGATCTCAGCCTGACTTAAGGTGAAGCAAGAAGGGGGGCAATAATCCTCTTTCTTTATTTTCTTGCCCTTCTTCTCCCGTGCCTCTGTCTCCGCCTCTGTCTCGTCTGACATTTTATGGGGCGGCATGTGCAAATCTTCCCATATTTTCAAATCTTGCAAGTCTTTTCTTGCCTTCGGCCCATCCTTGGTCTTATCCTGCATGTTCATCAGTGTTGCGAGCAAGCTCTCAAGGACATTCTTACAGATATGCATTTGATCAAGGCAATGAGGTGTATCGAGTTTGTGCCAGTACTCCAAGTCCCAGAACACAGACCTCGTCTTCCATACCTTCAGCAGCGGCACCGACGCCTTTCACATCGTCTTTCCCGGCGCGGGGCACTCCTTCCAGTTTTTCAACAGCTCATCGATTTCGGCACCGCTCCGCTTACGTGGAGGTCCTCGATGCTCAGCGTGACCATTGAATAGATCTCAACGGTTTCTCCACGGGTCGTCCTGTTCAAGCCATCTTCGATGCCCCATGTACACGATTTTCCCAGACCCGCCATCTTTCCTTGACGTTAGCTACTGAGACGTCGTATGATCCATTCACCGCGTGCATCCGCAATATCCATGGCACACCTGGCCTGCCACATATCCGTAACCGAGATAGTCCTGCACTGTCGTGATCAGCGCGGCTCTCATGTTGAAATACTCGCCTTTGCTGGCATCCCATGTCTTGGCCGGTGTTTTCCATAACGTGTCTAACTCCTCTTGAAGTAGCCCCAGATACAAATTAATATTATTTCCTGGTTGTTTCGGCCCTTGAATAAGCATGCTCATGTGAATGTACTTTGATTTCATGCACAACCAGGGGGGAGGTTGTACATCCATACAAACACGGGCCATGTGCTATGGTTGGTGTTCTGGTTGCCAAACGGATTCATGCCATCGGTACACGCACCGAGCACGATGTTCCTTGCATCACATTCAAAATACCGATAGAAGCTATTCAACGCTCTCCACTGGCTTCCATCCTTCACGTGTCTCAGTTTCAGATCATCTCCATCGTCGGGCTTCTTCCTCTCCGCGTGCCAGCGCATTAGCTTTGCTTCCTTGGGATCTACAAAATACCTCTGGAGACGGGGAGTGATCGATAAGTACCATACAACTTTCTGGGGACATTTCTTCCCGGACTTCTTGTATCGAGAAGCATTGCACACCGGACAGCTTGTTTTTTCCACGTGCTCCTTCCGATAAATTATGCAATCGTTGATGCATGCATGGTATCTAATGTGTGGCAGATCAAGAGGGCACACGATCTTCTTGGCCTCATCAACACTAGTAGGACATAGATTACCCGCGGGAAAAACATCCTTTAGGTACTTGAGATGCTCATCGAGGCTAGTGTCGGTCCATTTGTTTTTAGCCTTCGTCTTCAGGAGTTGGAGCGTGAAACTCAAGCGGGTCACCTCAGGATTGCAACCATCATACAATGGAGTGTTCGAGTCTACCACCAGTTGCTCCAGCTTAGCCTCCTCTCTAGAAGCAGCTCTCTCAGTACTCGTCTCCTTGTGAAGCAATGCTTGAACATGAGGGTCCCGCACGATTGAACTTAGTACCGACGAACTCTGCTGCGTGGAGTCCATGTCGTTCTCTCTGCCGCCATGTCCGGCCCCTTCTCCTCCGCCATGTCCGGCCCCTTCTCCGCCGCCATGTCCGGCCTCTTCCCCGCCGCCATTATCGATCATCTCTTCGTCTTGCCCCGTGTCATCATTGCCTGCCCCGTCGGCATCCTCAACATCGTCATCCTCATCTTCAATTATCCACCGAGTATAGCCATCCATGAAACCAGTCATGAGCAGGTACGCTTCGACACGACCAACGTCATGGGGGTCGAGCCAAACTATTCCTTTGCATTTTCGACACGGACATAAAACCTGTGTCCGGTTATTTTCTTTCATGTCCTGCACCACCGACCGCAACCACCTGTCCACCATCGTTCCACTGACCATCGTCAACTTTGCACGGTAATAATAAACAAATTGATTATAAAAATACATGCATGCATCAAAGTCATACAAAAATTCGGCATGACCTTCCCTAAAAATAGGACATATATGGATCTAGAGTTTGCCCGGAATTCGCCAAACGGAAATAAATCGACATTTCGACAAAACATAGGCAACTCAAAAGCACAATTTGGCGTCAACTCATGCCACACACACAATTTCCACAAACATATCACACACACATAAACATATTTCCATTTTGCAAAAGCATGAAATTTTCATCACCTCTATCTCGAGATCGAGCACACGGTGGAGATGATGTTGTAGGGAGATCAAAAGTGCACAAAGCTCTTCTTGACACAGATAGATCTAGTTAGGAGGCAAATATGTCACTTAACTAAATCCTACATCTACCTAGCTACCTAATTTGGGAGGAGACAACTTCAACTAGTGGAGGGGAAAGGAAAAAGAGAAAGGAGATGCATTAATGGAGGTGGTGTAGTTAGGTAGGAGTAATGAAGAGAGAGAAAGGTAGATAGAAGAGAGAGAGAGAGAGTAATGGGGGAGAAGTATTGAGGAAGAAGAAGAGTGAGAGTGGGAGCATGTGGGAGGTAGGGGAAGGGAAGAGAGGAGGGGGAGGGGGGGACGGGTGGGGAAAAGGTGGTGGGTTGGTGCGGATTAGCAGTAGCGTGGGAGTTAAAACGCGCTGTTGCTAAGGAAGTAGCAGCAGCGCGCTTTGGGCGATGGCGCTACTGCTAACAGGGACAAAAAAGTGTGCCAATTTGAAATTTAGCAGCAGCGATCTCAGAAAAAGCGCGCTACTACTACATCCGTAGCAGTAGCGCGGCTCGCGCCACCGCGCTACTGCTAAATGGAGTTTGGTGGACAGCGTCGGTCGATATTTGTAGCAGCACGGTTTACACCGAGCGCGCTATTGCTAAAAACTTATCAGTAGTGAGTTTCCCGCACACGCGCTACTACTAATTAGCAGCAGCGCTCCTTTTTGAGCCGCGCTGCTGCTAAGATTCTGTGTATAGGCTTTTCTCTAGTAGTGATTGTTTATCTTAGTGTGCGTTAAGACTTTGGTTTATCATTTATGATGTGCATGTGAGTGTGCTGGTAACCACATCGCTCTAACAAGAGGTTATCAGACGACATGTGTTGCATGTAATCAAACACCACACTTTGCATCTGTGTAAAACAGTCATGGAACCAAACAACATGCATGCGTTTCTTTTCAACCCGGCTGAGAAGTATGCAGGCAAACAAACTATATGCAAAAATATGGGTTTAACCCTTTATTTACTTAGCCAACGCCAGCTCACACACTCGGGAACCAAGGACTTACCCAGCCGAAACATTTATGCACAGTGGCGGCCGCTCGTACCCTGCACCCATTGCTAGCCTTCTCATGCTTCCCGTCAGTGCCGCCACCATTCTACCTCATCTCCCGTGGTCTTAGGGCCATGGAGGAGCGGTGGATCCCGGCCCTTGCCGACGAGAGGGTTCCTTTTTAATGCTTTTTTGAGTTTTGTTAGGTTTTGTGTCCTGCTTAGAGATGCGAAGCGGCGGCGGCTCTCTATAGATGGAATAAGGCCTCCCCGCCTAGCCCCCGTTCTGGTGGTGTTTCTGGCATCGTCGGAGAGCGCGTGGAGGTTTTCTTTGCTGGATCTCGTGGGATTCGGTCGGCGTTTGTCTTTGATGGATCCACGTGGATCCGGTCTTTGTTTGTCTGTGTTTGTGTGTCTACATGTTGGATCGATCTATGCTTCTCTTCATCGGCGGCGGTTGCTATTCTGGTGCGCTGGTCCTATATGGCCTTAGGACGACAACTTTCCTACAATCTACTACAACAAGGTTTGCCCGCCCCGATGAGGGAGGGGTGCTGACGGCAGCGCACCTTCGCCTCGCTCCAGTGCTTGTAGTCGTCGCTAGGTGGTCTACGGACTTGAATGTATCTTTTACATGTGGTGTTCTTTGTGCTACCTCGCCAGTTGATAAATACTCCCTCCATTTCAAATTATAAGGTGTATTAGTTTTTTAAAAGTTAAACATGTGCATGTTCGACCAAGTTTTTAGGAAAATGTATCAATATCTACATCACCAAATTTGTATCATTGGATCCACCATGAAAAGCATTCTCATATTTTATTTATTTTATATTGTAGATGTTGATATTCTATTCTATAATCTTGATCAAACATACATAAGTTCGACTTGCACGGAAATCAATACACCTTATATTCTGAAATGGGGGGAATAGATCGGAAATTTTCTTTGCAGAAAAAAAGGCAAACTCACTCATATATAGTCTTGTTAAAGAAGAAATCTACCCATCATCCAGAAAGTACAAATTTGGCAGATTTTCATAGCAGCCGCAAGCTTAGCAATCAGTACCGCCACTAGCACCCAATCCATCAAAGAAAATGAGTAGGGCCGTTGGTTGAGCGAGCGCAGGAAATTGATTGAGCATCTGGACGCGGTGGGTCGCCGCGTCGCAATAATACCACGACGAGCATACTCTATGTCCTACGTGTTGATCGATGATGGGTCACTGCCACGCCCCGTCCGCATCTCACACCACCTATCGAGCTCGAGCCACCGCATACTCTGTTTTCTTTCTTTGCCAGGCAAAATTGATGTTTTCTTCTGGGCTGGCTGGGTAGATCACCATCTCTGGCTCAGGGATGACTCGGATGCTCATCGTCACATGGTTGATGGCAAATCCGTCCGAGATATTCCAAACAAATCGACAACTTGCAGAATGTTGTGGACTAGATAGACAAGTATGGCAGACGCCAACCCAGGGACAGCCAAATTCAATAACATCTACTGGGGCAGAGATACCCACGAAAGAAAAAAATTAGGCACATGATTTTCTTTAAGAAACAAAAAAATATAGACGCGCACAGCATGCAAAAAAAAAAAAGAGCAACAAAAATAGCCATTTTTTCAATTTTTTTGCGGGGAATAAAAATAGCCATTGCAACAGGAAATTAAACTAGAGACTTATCATCAAAGCCTTATTTTTTGCGGAAAGGTGAAAACACAAATCCTTAAAAACGTCCCTGCTGAAATTGAAAAACACATCCAAGTCGCCGGGGTTGCAAAGTCTTCTTTCTACATCAACCATCAGTCATGCGCCGTGAGCAAAACTTGTTGCCGTCTTTGGGCCACAGTTTCAGCGGAGTAAACTTGCGTAAAAGCATGAGCTTGTAAAATCAGCGGAGCAGAATTCATTAAATTATATAGGAACTCCTGATTTGAGTTAACAGAATTTTTACGTGTGAATTATAGTGAAAACGGATTGTTAGGAAAAGTCTCCGGTAAAATCCATGTATATGAATCAAAACAAACCACATAAAAAATCAAATAAATTTATCCTCTCAGTTTTTCTATGCAAAATAAAAATGAGACCATTAGTGAAAACGAGAACTCACTAAGGTAGTGCCTCAAGCTGGGTTATGCAGGTAAAGTAGAAAAAGAAATCACGAAAACAAAGGGACAGCGACATGCTGTCTACAAGATAGGGGAAGGATCTTGGTTCGCCATGATCATTGGAGCCTTGGTCAGTAGAGCTTATCGCAATGTTGCTCCCTTCATTTCATGTGACTTTGGCCAAGGTATTCTTTTCCCCACGGTACCTGTCATTTTGCACACCCCAATGTGTTTCACCTGTAAATTATTTTCGTCTTTGCCGCCTCGTTGTGAATCCTTCTTAAAAACAAATTTGGCGACAGCGCCTCGTTGTGTATCCAATTCGACACCATCCAGTCATTCGCGTAGGGAGTGGGGAGTGCCGGCTTGTTTGTTCGTTTTATTCTGTACAATTTTTGTTTGGTAATGACTGGTGAAGTGCATCTCGTGAGAAGCGATCAGGATATGACTCGGCTCGATATACGAAACAAATCAAAAGCGCGTCTGAACCCTTATTTTTTCGACCAGACATGCGAGCATACATAGTACTACATCACACGAGGAAACCATGTCGTTGGTCCGCTTCCTCCACACTTTCACTGCGGTATTTTCTCTTCACTATAATTGTCACACGTGTGGCATCTAATGGGGTTGTGCCGCACGTCTTGTATGGCACGGAGACAACCCAGCCCGCACAATAGCGTCCGGACGCATCCAGCCACAATCCGCACGTCCGGTGTGTGGCACAATCGCCCATACATCCGCGCGATCGAGCACGCTGCCCGCACGACCTAACGCGCCCGTCATTCCGGCCTGCCTTCCAACCCCATTCCGCCCTGCCGTCGTCGTCTCCTACCTCTCGATCCCTTACCTTCATCGTCTTCCTTCTCTGGTTGCCATGGCAACCAGACCAGATCTCTAGCACCTCCCCACCCCCCATCCAGGGGAAAAGAAAAGAAGGGATTTGGGTGCTGCATAGAGAGGGAGAAAAATAATTGCCACATGTTTCTGATGTTAGTTGCCACCTATCTTTGCCGTCAGCTACCACAATATAGTGTTGTTAGTTTCCATCATATTATGCTTGCTGTTGCCATCGGTTCGAAATGATAGTTGGCATCCAGATTTTAGAAAAGAGAATGAAAGTCCATGTCCTACTTGCCATGATGTGTTGGTTGTCTATGCAAAAAATGTGATAAGATTGCCGTGTTTTCTTGTATGTTCAAACAGAAAGAATGCATTTTGCGGATATTGATGCGTTCTTATTCATGCAGTGACTGAAAACAAAGTGGGAGAAAAAAAGAGAAAAAATGAATCATGAAGACGACACTGATCCTTGGTTTTCTCAAAGGCCAGAAACGCCCCCTTGGGATGTAGCAGAGTACAATCAACTCATTTCTGCAGGGCCGTTACTGTCACTACTAGAGCAGTACGCAAACATCGGTACGATGCATCGTCAAAAAAGGGGCAGTTGCCATATTTGTGACAAGGAAGATGGCATTCTACTTATGTCCTACAATGTCATTTTTCGCAGTTTCTTATGATCTAACCACACACACACACACATGGATACCATGGCAAGTGCAAGCACATGGCGCAAACGCTAATAGATGTATGTGCGACCAACTTCAAGTAGCCAATGTGGCAAATCAAGGTAACGCGTACAGAAAAGAAATATACTGGTGTCGACATGAAATTAAACTTGCAAGGATGGCAAAGACTTACGAGTTGTATGAAAAAACGCAGTGCCTTCATCTAGCGCGTGGCAACAGGTGGCAACCATGTACCTGCCATCAATGTCGTACACAGGTGAGACGAATGAAGTGAATTTGTGGACACTGATTCAGGAGAATGAACTTAGGACAAATGCAGTTGCCATGCCTGGACAACTGCATTTGCCATGAGCCCATGACTAGACAGGTGCAGTTGCCATGCATGGATAACTGCATTTGCCATGCCTTGGACAAATACAGTGCTACTCCTGGGTTGCCATGCATGCATAACTACATTTGTCATGCCTGGACAAATGCATTGCCATGCCTGCACAGATGCAGTTGCCATGTCAAATCAAATGTAGTTTCCATACCTAATCAAAATGTGATTCATGTATCTAAACAACTGTGGATGACAAGTGTGAACAAAAATCTGTGTGGCATGGTTGAACTACTACATGTGCCATGTTGTACAAACTACAGTTGCCATGCATTGACCAACTGCTAAATGATCACAAGTTTTTATGGTGGAACCACACCGGCAAACATCTCATGGCAAGCTTCGCAGTTGCAATCCAATGCTATTGCAGATAGAGCACATCAAGTTCGAATGACAAACCAGATGCGATTAGCGCATGAGGCACAATAAGGTAAAAAATATGTGAACTAGCAAAACAATAGTGCATTTGTTTTTGTGGAAAACATGGGGGGAAATGGATTTGTCACGGTGATGGCGGAAAAGAACAAAAATGCTATCAAGTGGACACGTGCACCTAGAATGCATGTTTTGATGATAAAGGATGTTGGTTGCCATGCATTGGCAACAATAGTTGCCATGGTTGTTGAAATGTAGCTGCCATGCCTCAAAAATAGCAGTTGCCATGCATGGCCAGATGCAGATGTCATGGCTTGTTGTATGAGTGATATTTTGCCAAATCAGATGCAGTTGCTATATTCCGTTACAATAAACCTGTCAGTCAAGCAATGCTTACACATGTACTTTTTTTTTGCAGGGCCTTCGACTACAATCAACAGCGGCGCGGGGACATCTACTGTGGGAACCTCTGAGCACACGGAAGAAGCGTTCCACCAGCCAGTCAACAGTCCTGCCACAAACAATGCAGAATCAGTGTCGAAAATGGCAATCGTTCCAGCGATGCCGACAAGCGCACCTTTGCACACCAGCACAAGCAACACTCAAGCAGATGAAACAGCCGCCAATACTGAAGTGAATGATGAAACTGATGACGAAGCACAAGGAGATGAAGAAGATGGCAATCAGAAATCATGGTACCTTAGCCACCATATGTTGGGCAGAGATTTGATTCGTTTGCAGATGCCAAGGAATTCTACCAGACATATGCAATGTTCCATGGGTTTGCGGTGAACACCGAATACCATAGGAAAATTAAAAAAAAACTAACAAGTACAACAGATGTGAGATAAGGTGCTACAAGGCACGAAGGAACAAGAAGGGGAAAGGTGTTGCCCCTGTCGTGCCAGAACGAAAGAGAGGTATCATTGTCAAGACAGAATGCCCTGTCTGGTGCAAGCTAAACGCAAATGGAGCACAGTGGGTGGTCAACAAAAATTTCGAAGAACACAACCACAAACTCATAAAGAAGTTTGATCTGGTAAAATTTCTGAGCGCCCACAGATGATTCAGCCCCCTCGATAAGAAATTCGTAAAGTTGCTACATGATTGTAACGCCGGTCCGTCAAGAATGGTCCAAATACTATCCCTGATCCACAGCGGAGATGGTAGACTGAGTAGCATGCCCTACATACCAGCAGATGTCACAAACCTAAAGGCAAAGTACAATAGAGAGAGCAGGTTGGTTGACATAGAAGCCACGATAGCCTACTTTGAAGAGAAAGAAAAAGCAGATGATGATTTCTTCTACATGATAAGATTGGACGATGAGGATCGTGTCAGAAACATGTATTGGGTGGATGGTGCTGCAAGAAGGGCCTACAAACATTTCTGTGATTGCATATCATTCAACGCGACATATCTCACTAATATTTACAAGATCCCCTGCGCTCCATTCATAAGAATAAATAAACATGCAGTCATTGCAGTTCGGTTGCGGACTCGTTCGGAACGAAGATACGAATGCTTACACTTGGCTGTTCAAAACCTTCTTGGAGTGCATGGATGGACTTGCTCCGATGAACATAATAACAGACCAGGATTTTAGCATGCGTGCATGCATAGGGGAGATCTTTCCGTTGGCAGTGCACAGGCACTGCAGGTGGCATATTATTAAAAAGGCTGAGGAGACCCTAGGATCATTTTTTGCTGACCGTCCAGAGCTGCACAAGGCATTCGAGTTATGCGTGGACCACAGCCTGACGGTGGAGGAGTTTGAACGGAGTTGGACGGCTATGATTGAAACATACCAAGTGCAAGACAACGAGACGCTTACTGGCCCGTGGGAGAAGCGAATGTACTGGGTGTCGGCTTACTTCATGCCGTGCTTCTTCCCATTTCTGCAGACTACGCAGCGCAATGAGGGGTTCAATGCTGTTTTGAAGCGATACGTGAGCCCTGGCAACTCATTGCTGCAGTTTGCCAAGCAATACACAACTTTGCAACAGAAAATACTGGGATCTGAGCTACAACAAGAAGCGAACACCACACTCAAGCAGCCTAAATTGCTAACATATTTGCCAATGGAGAGGCAGATGAGCAAGATATATACCAACAAGATTTTTAACAAGTAAATCGATTATGCTACCCTCTTATTTGCACAAAGCATGAAGATAGTAGGTGCCATATAAAATGCAATGCAGTTGCCATCTTTTTTGACTTGCTGATCTATTGAATATAGCCATTGAATACAGTGTAAGCATGATCTGTAGTTGCCATGTGGGTTGAACTGTAGTTGTCATGTGGGTTGAACTATAGTTGCAATGTGGGTTGAATTGTAGTTGCCATGTGAAAATGATATGTAGTTGCCATGTGGCCCAACTTCATTTGCATGTTTTATAAACTACATTTGCCATGTTAAATGAAATTCATTGCCAATTCAAAATGTTATGCATTTTGCCATGTGAAAAATATCGTGCAGTTGCCTTATGGAAACAAAAAACACAAGAACACACATAGGAAAAAGAACATGATTTCCATGCCATCATTGGTTTTAGATATACATGTTGCTTTGTTATAACCTACCTCAAAATAAGGTGCTACAAAACATCGTATAAGAGTTTAACAAAAGCACAAAAACATGCAGATTCCAGGAAGAAATAAAGCATGCCAGCATGTACATGGCTTACCAAGTGGACGAACATGCATTCAAGGTGTGTTCATTATTGGGCATGTCGGATTCAGAACCTGAAGACCCGGACAAGGGAAGGAACTACTATGTGAAGGCAACGATAAGCGAAGACGAATACTACTGCCAATGCTGCAAATTTGAATGCGACGGGATTGTGTGCCGTCACATACTAAAAGTAATGGACATGCACGTGGTCACGTGGTTGCCCTGCCATTTCATAAGGCGATGATGAACTTGGGACGCTGACGATGTGTTGGGGCCACAAACATCAAATGTAGTGTTGGTTGTGCATGACGAGAGACCGGAGGCAACCATGGAAGCCGTGAGGCATGTTGTATTGACCAAAAACTATGTTGAACTAATAGATGGAGCATGCAAGAGCGATGAGATAGCGAGGGTGGCAGAAAAACACAGGAAAGCCCTGAAAAGAGAGCTTGATGAGATCAAAAAGAGGAAGGCTGAAGAAGCCTTACACAGGTTCCCCCGCACCTCAAGTGTGCCTTCATCCACGGGTCCCTCAACTGAAAACTCGGAGGTAGGGTCTGGAACAGCAAGCACGCAAACCCAGGTTAGGAACCCGCCCCGTTCCATCACAAAAGGGCGTCCAAAAAAGATAAGATATAAATCGGGGTTGGAAATTCAAGCAAAACACAAGAAAACAAAGAAAAGGGCGGGAAATCCATAAAAGCAATTGTGGAGGATTGTAATTTATGTGCTGGTGACTTTTTTTGTAAGGTATATGGTCAGGATATTAAAAATTCAACAATGACTGTTGGTGGACAGCATGATTTGAAAGAAATGGCATGTATGCCACACATGTGCTGCTAAATCTGCCACACAGCTTCCATCGAATCCGCCGTGCGATTTCTACTGAATCTAACATCGCGCATACTTTTCGTTTTCACACCACGCATTTTGTTTCTATTTTTTGACATGTTGATCTATTGAAAAATGGCAACTAGGTACATTATAAGCATGAAAAAAAATCGTAGTTGCCATGTGAAATCACCTACAGTTGCCATGTGTAATCAAAATGCGGTTGCCATATGGAATGGTATCTAGTTGACATGTGACACAAAACTACAATTGCCATGTTTTATGAACTGCATTTGCCATGTTAAATAAACTGTGTTTGCCATTTTATATGTTATCCAGTTGCCATGTCAAATATCGTGCAGTTGCCATGTCATATATAACATAGTTGCCCAAAATAACAAAAACAGATTACTTTCACTAACCGTGTCTGATCAACTATACTTGCCATGTTTTCAGGCATCATAGACACATTCAAACACCCAACAGGTACTACCAACCACAAACACATAAATAGTACTGAAACATATACGTAGCTGCTGTCAAACCTAAGTAGGTTCACATCCACACATATATTACAAATATGTTCAATGCCACTCACACACAACCACTAAATACTAGACTACGGAAAGTTTGCAGTCAGAACATAGTACACGGACATAGTTTTAAAAGAACAAGTTGATACCTTACATTCATCAGCCACAGAATGTAGGTAGGCGTGCGGTATGGAGCACCACGTGATCACTTGTACTTCTTGTTCGTTTTTTTGACAGCTTCCTCTATGAACTCTCGTGCGTTGGCCCGCGTGTTGAAATCTTCATTCATCAACCAGTTTCATGTATATATTTTGTGAAGCTCCACGACCATTGCAGTTGTGACGACAGGGACCCGTCGGCCTTCCCACTTAGCAAGGTATTCCAACATGTGAAACCCGCAGTCATGCCTATAAAAGAAAAAGAATTAGGTCAACTCGATAGAACAGAAAAAATCATAAACTTTGATGCACAGGAGACAAAAAGGGTTTAGGATTGGTGTGGAGGACACATGAAAAAAGTTAGTAATTACCGGTTTCCTTGCTTCGTAGTCGCGACATACTCGATTGGAAAATGATTGATATTGATCCTTGAGTTTTCGTAGTGACGGGTCCATGTCTCTTTGAGGTTGTTGATGAAGAATTCAGCATGTGTAGTAAGGTCTGTATCAGCTTCTGAACGCATTGAATCGAGCACCTCAAATCATTGATTCTTCGGGTCAAGGCAAATCGCGTAGTGGTGACCACACTTGTCATGTGGGTCACGTGGTGCAAGCTCCTGGAACATGGGAAACAGTACCTGCATGTAAAAATAAAAGGAAAAAAGAAAAAGAAGACTTCACATAAAAAACAAAAATGATTATGTAAAGATATTGCCGGACGCAGTAAGAGGTACATGAATGACAAAGCAGCAAGTGACCAAAGATACGCCCATAGAGAATGTTTATTTTGTCATGTGTAATTAAAAGAAGTTGCCATCCATGTATGAACAAAGTTGCCCAATATTTTAATTCAAGTTGCCACATAATTTGCATTAGAAAACAGTCAAACTTACTTTGCATGGCAGCTGTTGCCACATGAAACATCTGTCACAAAACAGTATGTAGCCCAAAGTGTGAAGCCTAGCTACTAAAAAAACATAGCATGTGAAAAAAGACGTGCAAAACAAGAAGGAACACTCACACATTTCTTCAGTGTGAGCTTGAAATCACCATCCTGGGCAAAATTCGTCCCCATGATTTTATGGTTGAAGTCACCATCCCATATTTTGCAGGTCACACTATACTGCATGATCGTTTTGTCGGGAGACATGTCCATATGCCTATTGATGAAGTCAACCCCACACGCAACTAGATTCTTCGACATTTTGCCAAGTGGCCTCACAGACTCGGCAAGATCACTCAGGTCGACGTACGTCACATCATATTGTATGACTTTGGTTCTGTCCAAACTTGAGCTGTATGAAAATGATATAACATGAAAGAATCATGTCTACTAATTAAAATAAAAAATAAAATCATAAACAAAGCATGGCTGGAATAGCAAAAAGGAAAGCAAAAGTAAGAGAAAAGCAAGTGAGGGTATTTGTGGTGTGGACGTTACGCTTTCAGCTCCTTCATGTGCTTGCTACTGGCCCTCGCGTTTCTAAAACGTTTGACAATATCATACAGCTGGTTCTGCTCCTTTGTGGCCTTGACTTCGGGCTCATAGTCATCCGTGGGAGGTGTGTGAACTACCCTATGCTGCCTCACAGATCCAGGGGTGGCACTTCTAATGGTATCTTCAGATACCGACTCAGCAGGCACGTTAGAACTTGATTGCCCTGTCCCCGTGAGGACCTCCTATTCAATGCTTCATCCTCAATCTTGTGGTAAGCGGCATCAAGTGACACCGAAATCTCATCAGGGGTGGATGCAAGGATCGAAACAGTGGGTTAAGATACTTGGAAACAAACAAGTTATTGTGAAAAGAAGGATGTAGAATATGAAATGTAGGTGCAAAAAAATAGTGAGTTGCCATGTAGAGACAACTCCAATTGCCTTGTGTAGTGCACTGTAGTTGCCATATGGCAACAACTGCAGTTGCCATGTACGTTGAACTGAAGTTGCCATGTTGCAACAACTCCAGTTGCCATGGGCTTGGCGAATGGAACTGCAACATGGAAACAAACTGTAGGTGCCATGTTGCAGCAACTCCAGCTGCCATGTGCATCAGATCAGATTTGCCATCACCAGTGACAAACAAAAAAAAGCTTGTGACAAACTCCAGACTAAAAAATTGTAGAAACCAAACTGATAAACACGCAAAAAAATGTACCTTGAACTATTGGCTCTGCAAATTTCACAGCCTTCCTGCCCTCAGCCATTGGCTACGCCATCATTGGGGCGATGCCTACCGGGAAAGGAAAGGCAACTGGCATAGGATCTTGCACCAATGGTTCATCTTGACCGCAATCGATGCCAAGGCTACAACTCGGTGGGGTGAAGGCCATTGGGTGCCTCTCCTCCCTACCAGCCGGACCGCAAATGAGATGTCCGGCAGAATCTAGGGGTGATAGATTAACAAACATTTCCGCCTCATCTGCTGCAGTATCATCAGGCTTATTAGTAGGGCAGGGCGTGCTGCCAGCGGTATCATCAACACCTTTCTTGTCAATCTTCTTGTTTGGGCTGTACGGGACACCAATGTTGACTGGTAGCTTAGAAGTGCGCAGATTTAATCTGGGGTTCTCCACAGTGGTGAGAGACGCAGTCTGCTCCAGACTTTCACCTCCGTCAGTCGTGCCCGGCATGCTGCGTGCCTCAGTTGTACCCCGGACTTCCGTTTTCTCCATAACATTGCTTCTAGCAGGTGGTGGGAACAGTGTGGAAGCAGGCACATAACCAGAGTCATCTCTGCTGCTCCTGGCTACATCTGGTGCATTGGGTTTGTCTGCAAGTTGCTTGCGGGGGCTACGACACCTAGGTGGAAGACCAGCTCACGCAACGGTCACCGTAGCAACCTATGGACCACCAGAAGCTGGAGCTGTTGTGCCACGAGTCTCACCTGTGGATGGCATATCATTCTGAATTGTCGCTGCAACCCCTTCTTTTGTGGATGCATAAGTACCAGTAACCACGCGCTTGGAATCCGTATCAGATGAGCGGGAATCTTCCTTGCCTAGGTTCATATCGGGAGCATCCACTTCAACACTTGCTGATCGGGTGGCAGGGGTCACAGCAACATCCCTCATTGCCAGTAGAGTGGGCAATATCTCAGCAGTCCTTGCAGATATTGACTCATCACTCCCAGATGTACGGATGCCTGTTGTTGTAGCCTGCACATCTGCAACCGACGGAGATGGTAGGCCGCTTGCATCAGAGCTGGTGGGAACAATGGACAGTGTATCAGCAGTTTTCTCGACTGGCGCCTCATGAACATCTGAGTTGCCACATGTCAACAACTTCGAATGGATGCGTTCGAGTGGGTCTCTACGGTTCTGCTTGGTCACGCGTGTAGTAGTCTTCTTCATCCTGCAAGAAAGCGCATGAAGAGTATGAAAATTTTGAACAAAAATTGTTGCCATGGTAGTCATATTTAAAAATGAAAAATGTGTGATGTGCCAGAGCTGCTAGTGCTTCCATTTGAGAACAAGGTATGGATGATCACACAAGACAAATGTTGGGGGGTGGAAGCCACTGGAGAGCTGCTAGTTGCCATATGAGTGGGGTAAGAATTGCCATGTGACCTACTTAGTAATTGCCATGGAGTACAAACATGAGTTGCCATGCAGCAAAAAAATAAATCATGAGAAAAAAAAAGAAGTTGCCTTGTGGTACTGATGGCACTAGCCCATATGGAAAACTAAACAGCTGCAACGAAAAGCAGACAGGTAGTTGCCGCAAAAATGTATCAACTGGAAAAGTTGTGTATAAACTAGAATGAATCAAACAAGAGAATAGCACAATGAAAAATACAAAAACAGGGAGAACCTACTTCTTGATTGTCTTCCTCAAGTCTTCCAACACGACAGGATCACCGGTGTTTGATGTCGACATATGAGGAGATAACCTAGTGGAAGTGGTGTCACCAACCGTGGGAGCTCCCTTGTTCAATCGAGCAGAAGCATGGGTTGGCGTTGGTGCTTGTTTCTTCTTAACTTCTCATCCACCAACTGTCGCCTCGCTGCACGTAGAAAAGATGGCCAAAAAGGATACCAAGTGTGAGACACAAAAATCATGACACACTTAGCAAAACAATGAAAAAGAGGGTCGGTCTGTTGGAAAGGAGAGAAAAACAAAACACTAAATAGATGCCGAACCTCCTCCTAGCAGCTACGGGATCGGTCCTAGACCTCTTGCCAACAAATCCCTACCCAACATCCTCTGGAACTCTGCCCCTCTTTGACGGCGACACCCCCGTTCCTCCCGCGCCCGTTTTTTCAATCGCTACCTCCCCTGGAGGGACATCTAGTGCAGCCTTACCCTTCGTACCACCTGCACGAACTTCACCATGTTCATCATCGTCGATTGCATGTTGCACATTCTCCATGTCATCGTCATCGTCCTTGTCGAGACCAGCGTCTCCATCTAGATCATCTTGCGTGTCAGGAAGC
This sequence comes from Triticum aestivum, assembly GCF_018294505.1. NCBI lineage: Eukaryota > Viridiplantae > Streptophyta > Magnoliopsida > Poales > Poaceae > Triticum > Triticum aestivum. The sequence goes on from NC_057804.1 coordinate 144,648,760, forward strand.
TCCTGTGAGCTGTTGTAGTCATACCGGCCATGACAACCAGTTGGTCGGCGTGTCCGTTCTTCAACGAATGATGTGAATTTACTCGCAGTCGCATCATTGTCGGAGCCATTAAGGTCGTCCAACCCTCAACCAACTTCCCGAGCAAGCTGGTCATGCCGGAGGCAAACTGCCCAACTAGATGCTCAACAAGTGCCCTCGCCTGTGCACAAAAACAAAAAAGTAGCAAAAACCAAAGATATTAGAGTCACGTGCGTACGAACAAAAACAACCAAAACAACCATAAACTATATATCAAAAATGCAAAAGAGAAAACACAATTTCCAAAAACAAAATGAACATCCTTGATTACCTCAGTAGGACAAGATGGAGCTGAATGCACATCCATCCACTTGCCAAAGTTTTGTGGCCCACCAAACACACTATAGTTTATAACATTCTTGGCCATCAGCTGTAAACCAGCAAAAAACAACTAAGACGTGAGAGAGAAATAAGGTGCAGTGACTAACAATTCATGTATTGCAAAAAAGAGGAAATAAAAAAGGACTTTCGACATGGATGGCGGAGTTGCCATATGTGGTCAGACATGGTTGCCATGTGCAGACATCCATGGCTACCAAAGGTATTTATCTCTTTCTAGCCATACATGATTGCCTTACGGGGATTTTTCACATGTTATACAACATCCAAAATTGAAGAATGCCGTGCAAGAAAGAAGGCAGAACTAACCTGCAGTTTTCCATATTTCGTATCGGTTATCTTGTCTGCGGCAAGCACAACCTTGACAGCAGCGTCCGTCCACGCAGAGACAACAAACTTATGTGCAGGCGGCGGGCCTCCTATCTCGGTAAAGTCAACGGTGGACAGATCAAGAGCATCGACATACATGAGCTGGTATACACAAAAAGGAACCTATGTCATTTTCAATCATGCTATAGTGAAAAAAGAAGCTTATGTAGTTTTCTTCAGTCATCAAGTTGAAGAGAATGGAGAGAAAAGGATTTGCCATCTATCGATGTTGGTTGCCATAATGTTTGTGTTGCAGTTGCCATCTGGTTATACTAGTAGTTGCCATGCAGATTGTATAAGAGATAATGAATGTATGAAATAAAACATTTTTGTGTTGTTGAAAAATGATGGTATACACAATAAAAAAGGAAGCTATGTGAGTTGCAATCATGCTATGGTGAAAAGGAAGCATGATGGTTGCCATCTTGAGTCATCAAGTTAAAGAGAATGAAAGAAAAAGATTTGCCATCTATCTATGTTATTTTCCATCATGCTTTGTTGACAGTTGTCATCTTGTTATGCTGGTAGCTGCCACCACCTCAGCATCGTGGTTTCCATACAGATTGTATAAAAAAGATTGAATGTATGAAATGAACACTTTATTGTGTTGTTGAAAATGCTATTGCCTTGTAGGCAGCAACAATAGTTGCCATGGATTAAACAAAAGTCACTTTCGCATGTAAAAGGATTCACATAAAAAATGAAACAAAAGGGTTGACGTGCATGATCTTGTACGGTTGCCATGCACGATCTTGTACGGTTCACACTTATCAACCGATTTGATGTTGATTTAGGAAAAATCATTGAACCGTGATAAGAGTATTTGTAAAAGAGTGGGGGAAAATACCATTAGGTGCAAGCGACAACCCTTCTGGTACATCTTGGTTGAGAATGCATCATGCAAGAAGTTAGCGATGAATTTACACCAATTCATTTTCTTCACGTGTTTCAGCTTCGCCTGCACAACACAAAAATTCAGGACAACAAAAGTTGTTGCATCAGCATTCAAATGAAAGCATCAAAAAACTAGCAGTGACTAGCTTCCAGATGACATCAAAATCAAAAAGAATTGAAGGGAATAAAGAAGTTGAGAAAGAACATTCACCAGGATGGGGAAGCACTTGTTGCTTGGGCGGAAGAGACGTGGTAGGCGCAAAGACAGCTGAGATCAAGTACATGAGCAGCTTCATCTTAAATACCTCGCCATGGGTTGTCATGCCCTCCAGCAAAGTTGCCAGTGCAGTCATATTCGACAGGGTTGACATCCCAGGAAACAAACGGGGAAACATGGCTTCCTCAATCTTATTGTCCACCTCATACGGAACTTTGATTTCTCCACGGGGCACACCCAAAGTGCAGAACACCGAATCCTCATCCAAAGGCAGTCTTCCCCGTCCCGGAATCACAAATTCTCTGGAGGCAGGATCATAAATCTCACCAAGCCAGTCGCATACAGGGTTCACTAAGTTCTTGCAGCGAACATCCATCAGAGCCTGCATCCCCATGGCATCGGCAGCTCCCTTCTGCTCATCAGTAAATCCTTCATTAAAAATGGCCAGGCGTTCTTGCAAAGCCCTATTGCGACGATGTTTCTTCTTCTGCATAACAGAAAAATGATCATTTGTTGCCATGTTCAATGTCATGAAAAATTTAGTTCTAACTCAAGATTGAAAACACAATGTGACATTGAAAACATATGGGGGTGGAAAGTTACCTCTTCGCCATCTTTTGCCCGTCTAGTCGCGCGATTCTGTTGCGGTGCATCCATGAAGTCATCATCATCGTCTTGATGGTCGCCATGAGCCATTGTGCTGCAATAAGAACAAAACACACATTATGCTGAAATGAAAACACAGTCGACGGATACGGAAAGAAATGCATAAAGTAAAATATTCAGTGGATACCATCGATGAACAAAAATGAAAACTCCATGGCTGCCCCAAAGTTTAAACATCTGAAGAGGGCAGTAGTTGCCATGTGTTGAACATGCACAAAAAGGCAGAAAAATAGTCAAATGGAAGAGCAACTGCAGAAGCATGGCAACTGGACATGTATGTGTTTCTCAAGGAAGCACTTGCCAGCTAGCACGGTCTACTTGCCATGTTGTCTCCAATTAAAGTGGCAAATGAGGCAGAGCATTTGAACACCCACTCCCCCTAGGATTGTCCAACATGAGATGTGGCAACTAACACATTGGCTTCATAAAAAAATGTATAGAACACATCTTCTATGTTCGAGTTGCCATGTTAAACACAAGGCACTCCAAAAAAAGGGCACACACCTTCCACTGCACAACATGTATTAAGGCCACTCACTCCCTGGCATCACATAAAAATGAGTTGCCATGTATTCACAAGCAGCGAATGTACAATGTTCAAAGTTGTCGTGTCAAACACAATGCATTTGAAAAAAAAAAGACAGACAACTTCCACTACACAACATGTAATGTGGCAACTTACTCCCTGGCATCACATAAAATGAGTTGCCATGTAATGCAGTCAAGAAACATTCACGTATCACAAGTCAGCATAGCGAACGCAAACTGAGTACTGGATATGGCATGACAACAGACATAGTGTGCTCACAAAAATAAGTTGCCACATGGAAAGCGTAATCGTGGCAAAACTGACACGATTGTTCAAGAAAGTAGTCACCATCTGTGATGATAGTGTCATGGCAACAGACATAGTGTGCTCACAAAATATTAGTTGCCACATGTAAAGCATATTCGTGGCAACTGACACACTTGATCACGAAATTAGTCGCCATCCGTGCTGATAGTGGCATGGCAACAGCATAGCGTGTTCACAAAATTAGTTGCCACATGGAAAGCATATTCATGGCAATTAACACAGTTGATCAGGAAATTAGTTGCCATCAGTGATGACAGATGTTGAAAATGCCATGGCTGCCATTATCCTACACTTTGAAATGCAACTACCTAGATCTAGGGTTCATGGGCAACTATCATACCGTGAAATTTAACAAACGCAATACTCACTACACTGATGGCCATAGCATTTCGAGGCAAATCATATCTATCATCTGGAAAAATCGCCCGCTCAATCGCAAGGCAAACAACGGATTAGGCTGCGGGACGGGGACGGGGACGGATTTGGCCCACACCGGCATGACTGCCGCCGCGGCAGCGACAAAATTGTGCAATGCCGCCCTAGATGGCAAGCACGCGACTCCACCACCGACGGGGACGCCGAAGCACCACGAATCGACCGGAATCTCAAGGAAACTCGAGCGAAAATTGAGCATAAAGGAAGGGGACGCAAAATCGCAAGCAGGAAATGTGAGCACGGGAGGGAGCCTTACCTTCAATCTGTGGCTCTCCGGTGACGACGCTCCGGTCCGGCGAGCCCCACCAACGGCAGCGAATGCGGTCGACTCTTCCGCCGCCGCCGCCATCGCCTTCTCCTCTCGGTTTCTCCTCGCAATCGACTGCAACTGATGTGAATGGGTGGGTTGGGAGTAATGAATGGGGAGGGGAGTAAACTAAACCGCGAGTGGAGAGCGAAGTGGCGAGACGTGGGAGACGGCAGCCGAAGACGGGCATGGCGTGCGGGCGCGACGGCAGTTCCACCGCACGCCCGGACTCGCAACCGCTGACTTCGGAACGAAAACGGCGTGGGGACGAACTCTCTTACACGCCACACGATGGACTTGTCCTACGTGACAGACAAAATCACCAGCGTCTTGCCAAGATTCGTGCAAAAAGAATCGACGACGATCGACACGTGTGCGCGAGTTGGCTAACACCCACACGTGTGGGCGTTAGTGTTTTCGTTAAGAATTGATGAAGTGGTACCAACGGAAAGAATTTGTTGAATCTCGAGAACCCTTGTACTCCCTTTGTAAAAAAATATAAGAGAATGATGTGAATGCTTTTATATTTCCTTGCGGAGCGTGTACTGCGGATAGGAAAATTGTATGGTGCTTGGTCTTGTCTAAAGTTGAATGGTAATCGAAGTATACGTCACAGAAAATTGGGAATATATCATGTCTGATAGGAATGATCACCGGGGACAGGAAAGAAATAGTGTCGGCCAAGGAGACTGACTGCGTTCCAAAATATAATGTGTCCTCAGTTTTCTATTTCCTACTCGTTTGCTAGTACTCCATTCATTTCAAAATATAGTGTGTTCTTAATTTTCGTGCTTCAATTTTGACCATAAATTTAACCAACAAGACCGACTACGTTGGTTAAATTTATGGTTAAAATTGAACCTCGAAAAACGCAAGCACGCTATATTAGAGGCAATTTTGACAATTTTGACCTATGGACGAAATCAATTCACGGAATGAACTGGCCGTGAAACTATTTCATAGCTCTAACCTTTTTGTGTAGCGCCCGCCACGACGGCGCCACACTCTACGGTGCAGCGCCTAGCCCGGGGGCGTTGCACACCAGTCCACCGTGGCAGCCCCTGGGCCCGCAACCAGCAGTGCAACGCCTCCGATCTAGGCGCCACACTTGTAAAGTGCAACGCCTCCGAGGTAGGCGTCACACTTCTTAAGTGCAGCGCCTATCTCTTAGGCGCTGCACTGTGACTTATCCAGAGTGTGGTCCCCCACCCCCACACCACACACTCTCCCACTCTCCTCCCCCGAGCTTTGCCCCCTTTCCCCCTCTCTCCCCCTCTCAAATCCTCTCCCAAATCTTGCAAATTTGAAGATTTTGTCCGTGGATTTCGAAGTCCAACCCTCCCTCAAGGTAATATTCTCCATTCCCCTTGTTTTGATCCAAGTAAAGTTCCCCATTGCTCATTTGTTGCTTGTTTGGGGAAACCCTAGTTTTGTTTGGATCTAGAGATATGCATGGAAATGTGAGATGTTTGTTTGCCAATTTCTATGGTTAGGCTTTGTTAGTATGCTAGGGTTATTCTTATGGGTGTTCTTATGTTGGTGCTAGGGTTAGGTTTAGGGCTAGGGTTATGGTTATGGTTATGGTTATGGTTATGGTTAGGGTTGTTGTTTGATATATATATTAGGGTTTCTATTCCGTGTTAATCCTTGTATTAGTACTCATGGAAGCAATGTTACCTTGTGTTATTGGAATGCTTATAGGGATGGGAAGAACATGTGTGTTTGTTCATCATGGGGACAAGGACGCATTTTTGAAAGGCAATGTAGAACCGGATCCGGATGAGGTTGACATTGTGTTTGATAGTAGTCCTAGCTATGCGGAGCTCTTGCAACAAGTTAGGGAAGATTTGAATTGGACGGACCCTAGTGATATCATAGAGTTGGAGGGAAGGCATAATGTTGGTTTTGGAATGCACATCCGTTGGAAGACAATGCGTGTCAACTCGGAGCAACGTTGGGTTGCATACAAGGAGACGGTGGCCGAATCACTAGACAAGGCTCTTGAGTTATTTGCAACAAAGAAGGTTGATTCAAGTTTGCATTTGGACTTGAACCGGAACCCCTCCCCTTTGGTTGCTAGTAGCCCCACACCTTTGAAGCTAGATGAAATTGTTGAACCTCTTTTGACCCAAGAAGTGAGGCCAACATTGAGCCCGTTTACAAACAACCAAGATGAAGATTTGCAAGAGGACAATAATGAGTATGCGGACGATGACAATGAAGTTGATCTCCATGACAACAATGTGGGTGATCTCGACAAATATCACTTGCAAGAGACAATGGACCCTTCCATCCCTTTTTCCCGTGCATATGCATCGGACTCGGATGACGATGGTCCGGATGAACAAGTTGATGCGGAGGGGTTCACGGTGAAGGAAGCCGAAGCTTTCGAGAAGGTATTTGGTCGGGATCATCGGACTACATTGTTCAAGGATGTTAGTCTCGCGGATGAAGCCGTGGTAGATGGTGGCCAATGTGTACCTCTTGGGGTTAGGCCAATCTCTTATCGTGATTTGGGAGATGATGAGAACCGCATTGCTAAAGGTTCTAAGTTCGACACCTTCTTGGAATTGAAGATGTGGCTCGACAACTACTCGGTTACGCATTATCGTCCACATAAGGTGGTGCATTCGGACGTCAAAGTGTGCTACACGGTTGCATGTGCATGTGAAGATGAAATATGTCCATGGATTGTGCATGCAAGACCATGGAAAGGAGGTCCCACTTGGCACGTAGTGAGTTGTGTGCCAACTCACATGTGCCAAGGCAAAAGGGTGGATGGCAAGATTGTGTCCCAAAACCACAAACAACTCACGTCCGAGTTCATCGCTTACAGGCTCTCCAACTCAATATCCACACTTCCAACAATGAGCGTCCAACATGTCATTGACCTTGTGAAAGCCATCTTTCACTACAAGGTGAAGTACGGCAAGGCATGGAAGGCGAAGCAAGCCGCATTTAAGATGTTGTATGGTACTTGGGAGGAAGCATACAACCGAATCCCTAGGTTGTTGTTAGCCATGGCCGCGACAAACCCGGGCATGGTTCATGTGGTCGAGCCTCATGGGCACCAAACAACGGTTCATGAAGGAAGGAAAGTCAGAGTATTTGGCCGTGCTTTTTGGGCGTTCGAGCAATGTGTGAGGGCTTTTGAACATTGTAGGCCGGTCATCGCAATTGATGGCACGTTCTTGACCGGACAATACAAGGGCACCTTGTTGGTTGCGATAGCAAGTGATGCCAATAACCGGGTGCTGCCATTGGCATTTTCTTTGGTTGAGGTGGAAAACAATGACAACTGGGAGTGGTTTCTGCATCTTTTGAGGACGAATGTGTTACCCGCTCAAAGGGAAATGTGTGTCATATCGGATCGGCATCAAGGAATTCTTAACGCGGTGGAGATTGACATTCCCGGGCATGCTCCGTTGCACCATCGATGGTGCATGAGGCACTTTTGTTCGAACTTCTATAGGGCATGTGGCCTTAAGGAGTTGGCCGATGATCTTCAAGATTGTTGTCTTGCTTTCTCCGAGAAGCGCTTCGCCACTTTGTACAAAAAATTGCTCGCACACAAAAAACTTGATGCCGGGGGTCAAAACTTTCTCAATACGCACATTCAATACCGGAACAAGTGGGCACGTGCCTTTGATGAAGATGGCCGGAGATACGGTCAAATGACAAGCAATATGGCGGAATGCTTCAATAGGGTGCTCAAAGGTGCACGTGGATTACCCGTGACGGCAATAGTTCAATACACATTTGACAAGATGAATGCGTACTTTGTAAAGTACTCGATGGAAACCGATGCACAAATAGCGGGTGAGAACCCACGGAAGTACAAGTACAAGTTCCCACCTAAAGTTGATGAATGGTTGGTATTTCAATCACGGAAGGCGGACTCAGAAGAAGCTATATTATATGAGAACGAAGAGTGGAAGTACGAAGTGAAAGAGCCAGGAGGAACCACAAACGATGGCCGGCAACATGGAGGTCGGGCTTTCAAGGTGTCGTTAACACAATGTGATTGCACTTGCGGTAGGCCGTTGTTGCTTCATCTCCCATGCTCACACTTGTATACAGCCGGTCGCCTTAGGAATGTGGACATCAATCACCCACGCACCATGAGGGAGTCCGAGTTCTCAATCATGACAGTCAAGAAAACATGGGCTCCCCGCTTTCACCCGTACTTTGACCAATCGCAATGGCCGGAGTATCATGGAGTTCAACTACGGCCGGATCCGGAGTTGAAGGTTGTTAAACGGGGTAGACGTAAGACAAAGCGTCTTAGAGGAGACATGGACGGATGGGGCCATGGTGGCCGCCGCGAAGCGGGCAACGACCAATTCCAAGAGCCTCGTGAGAGCTCCCGTTGTGGGGAGTGCAAAGGTCATGGCCACAACAAAAGAAAATGTACGAAACCAAGGAAAAGGTCCAAGAAAAATGATGCAAGCACAAGCCAACAAGGAGCTACACAAGGGAGCCAACCAAGTGGTAGCCAACAAGTGCCAAGCCAACCAAGAGGTAGCCAACAAAAGCGAAGGCAACCTAGTGGTAGCCAACAAGTGCCAAGACAACCAATTGGTAGCCAACCTAGTGGTAGCCAACAAGTGCCAAGCCAACCAAGTGGTAGCCAACAAGTGCCAAGCCAACCAAGTGTTAGCCAAAGAGGATCTAGGCAACAAAGAGGTCGGCAACTAGGACTTACAAGAAGCCGTGGTGGTGGTGGTGGTGGTGGTAGAGCTCGTGGTGGTGGTGGTAGAGCTCGTGGTGGTGGTGGATTTGGCCGTGGTGATGGTCTTGGCCTTGGTGGTGGATTTGGCCGTGGTGATGGAGAAGGGCAAGTTCGTTATAGAGGGATGTTTGGATACCTAGATGGACCGTTTCCGTATGTTCCTCACTAAATATAATGTATCATATGTTCTTGTTTTTCATATGTGCTTCCATTTGTTCTTATTGTCCTTAATAACCATTATGTTTCCGTATGTTCCTCACTAACCATTATGTTTCCGTATGTTCCTCACTAACCATTATGTTTAACTCATTGTAGGTATGGCGGCTTCCCAACCCAACAAACCAACGATGAAGGAGGATGGCGAAGATGAGATGGCGGGATGGTGGGAGAAGGCTGCGAAGAAGCTTAGAGATGAGGATGCAGCCAAGCTAAAGAAGAAGAAGGAAGAGGAGCTTGAGAAGGAGATGAAGAGGATAGAGAGAGCGGACAATGCGATGCACGCTAGGGAGCAAGCGTTGGTGAGGAAATGTGAGGAGGCACAGAAGAAGCGTCTACAGGATTTTCAAGAGAAAACCATGAAGCTTTGGGCATTTGCAGCTGAAAAAGAAGAGAGGGACAAACAGATATTCATGGAAAGGGTGGTTAAGGAGGCTCACCTCATAAGAAAAAGGGAGGAGGAAGAGGAAGAAGAGAGGAAGAAGAAGAAGGGAAAGGGGCCTTGCTCTACGCAATAAAGCTACTATGTCTCCTCTTCGATTTGGTTGTGAACTACTATGTGTCGTGAACTACTATGTCTCCTCCTCGATTTGGTTTTGAACTACTATGTGTCGTGAACTACTATGTGTCCTCCTCGATTTGGTTGTAATAACTACTATGTGGCGTGAACTACTATGTCTCCTCCTCGATTTGGTTGTAAGAACTACTATGTGTCGTGAAGTACTATGTGTTATGAACTATGTGTCATGCATATATTCTCTTCGCACTTGTCACATTGCTATGTATCAATCCTACTTCACATCACGTGTGTACATGCTAAAATATTCACTAAGTCCACTTGCAGCGCCTAGCACAGAGGCGCTGCACTGTGTGGTGTGACGCCTCCAAGCAAGGCACTGCACAGGTCTGTAGCTATCCAGAGAGCAACAGAATGTGTGTCAAGCTACAGACCTGTGCAGCGCCTAGCTTGGAGGCGTCACACCACACAGTGCAACGCCTAGCACGCAGGCGTTGCACCGTGTGGTGTGACGCCTCCGAGCTAGGCGCTGCACAGGTCTGTAGCTATCCAGAGGGCAACAGAATGTTTGTCAAGCTACAGACCTGTGCAGCGCCTAGCTTGGAGGCGTCACACTGCACAGTGCAACGCCTAGCACGCGGGCGTTGCACTGTGTGGTGTGACGCCTCCGAGCTAGGCGCTGCACAGGTCTGTAGCTATCCAGAGAGCAACAGAATGTTTGTCAAGCTACAGACCTGTGCAGCGCCTAGCTTGGAGGCGTCACACTGCACAGTGCAACGCCTGGCAGCCAGGCGTTGCACTGTGTGGTGTGACGCCTCCGAGCTAGGCGCTGCACAGGTCTGTAGCTATCCAGAGAGCAACATAATGTTTGTCAAGCTACAGACCTGTGCAGCGCCTAGCATGGAGGCGTCACACTGCACAGTGCAACGCCTGAGTGCTAGGCGTTGCACTGTGCAGTGTGACGCCTCCAAGCTAGGCGCTGCACAGGTCTGTAGCTATCCAGAGAGCAACAGAATGTGTGTCAAGCTACAGACCTGTGCAGCGCCTAGCTTGGAGGCGTCACACCACACATTGCAGCGCCTCTGGGCGTCACAGTACACAGTGCAGCGCCTAGCACAGAGGCGCTGCAATGTGTGGTGTGACGCCTCCAAGCTAGGCGCTGCACAGGTCTGTAGCTTTCCGAGGGCAACAGAATGTTTGTCATGATACAGACCTGTGAAAACAAATCAATACATGCAAAGTTCTAATGCATGCAAGATTCAAATCTAATCTAATCAAACAAGGATTCCCCAAATCTCCAAAATATCATATTTTCTATGGATAGAAAGAAGGGGATCGGAAGAGAGTACCTTCTAGGATGGATTGGTGAAGAAATGCACGGACCAAATCGTCGGATCTGAAGGATTTGGGAGAGGGGATTGAGAGGGGGAGAGGAGGAACCCGCCGCGCCGCTGCTTCTGTTACTTCAAAACCGACCAATGGGTGGGGTGCGGGAGGGGGAGCGGGCGCCTGGCGTCTAAGTCACAGTGCAGCGCCTACGGTCTGGGCGCTGCACTTTACAAGTGTGGCGCCTAGCTCGGAGGCGTTGCACTGCTGGTTGCGGGCCCAGGGGCTGCCACGGTGGACTGGTGTGCAACGCCCCCGGGCTAGGCGCTGCACCGTAGAGTGTGGCGCCGTCGTGGCGGGCGCTACACAAAAAGGTTAGAGCTGTGAAATAGTTTCACGGCCAGTTCATTCCGTGAATTGATTTCGTCCATAGGTCAAAACTATCAAAATTGCCTGTATTAGAACGGAGGGAGTAATAGGCACTAGGGGTCCTAGGCGTACTAGCTAGGCACAATTGCTTGCAGCTGGACGTGCGAACGAGCTGTTACAGGAGGTAAATGCGAGCGGAGATGAATGCCGTCTGACTAATAAAAAGGGTGACTTGAGCGGACGGTGTATGGTGATAGGTGATGGGCCACAACAACTTTTGGCACGTCGGGATGTGACAAAAGAAACACTGCCATTGTTCCATCTTGTATAGGTGTGCATGTTCTGGTAACACCATGAGTTAATCTTGCCATCCCCATGCGACCTGTGCAGACACACAGGGCCTCCGAGCAGCAGTGTCCCCAATTTATGAGCACTTCAGTAGCTAGGCTTAGTTGAGTTAACAGCCGACATGCCCTTTAATCGGATCGAGCTAGCACGCTGAAATGTGTGGTTAACCCCGCACGCGTACCTCTAAGTAATTTGATCGCTAATTGATGGCCTGAGAGAATACTTATCACCCCTCAAAAAAAAAAACTTCTCGTTTGCAACACTGTTTACCCAAACCCTTTCGCGCCACCATTTACCCAGCCGTGGGCGCAGGAAGCAGAATCCTGATCTAGTCTAGAATAACCCTAGCGGCATAGCAGCGGACTTTCAGCGGCAGACCTACGACGCAGGAGAAGACCAGCAAAGGCAGGGTGAACAACGCACGGAGGCATCATATAGCACCGCGATGCTGCAACATCTAGGTTATTAGGGCAGGCGACACACGGAATATCCTTAATACAGTACTAATCAAGGGATCTTCGTGGTGGATCGATCTCGCCTGTAGGCTGCTCGCCTCTCATACCGTTCCTTATTCCTCGTCCCGGAGCAGTTCAACCATGCTAACTACTAAGTTTGATGTCCATCGCTCAAGGGTCCACAGTGAGTTAGAGTCTGCCTCGCAGACCTACTACTCCCTCCGTAAAGAAATATAAGAGCGTTTAGATCACTAAAGTAGTGTTCTAAATGCTTTTATATTTCTCTACAGAGCTTGCTGCTAATTGTTTTGTGTACATAAATTTGTCTACATGTTTAGTGTTCCAAGATCCAAGTGTGCTCTACAAATCCATCTGGAAAATATGAATCTGGTTACCAAAATGAAAAATAACAAATTGAAGATTTAGCTCAATCTCAAAAAGTATTATAGTTTCATTTTTCCAGGGAAATAGACCCCATTTGGGAGTTTGGCACATGGCCCTAGATTTTGACGGCCCGGCCCTGCACGTCGTCCTCCGCCCTCTCCTCGCCGGAAGATTATTCCCCGTTGTGAACGCCATGGTGCTCCAACACTGCCACAAGCTCTCCGTCCTTGTGCCGCCCTAACTCCGGTGACCCCGCCGCCAGGGCCCCTTCTCCATGGACAGGTCACCAAGACAAAGGACGTCCTCTAGTATGTGCACCGTCACACCACGGTTCTTCATATTCATCTTTTTCTTTGACAGTATGCCTGATGGGTAGCTTAGGGATCATGTAGGCGTGGCTGTGTCAGTTTCCCTCCAATCGCCCGACTCCTGCCCAGTCTTATTCCTTTGAGCTGCAAATAGCTTGTTCATAAGTCGCTAGCTCCGATCATCACGGAGGAATCTGGACCTGGGGCGGTGGCCCCGGTAGGCATGGCGATGGCGCCCTCGGCTGGCGGCGCTCGTGGGTGGTGGATGGACGGTGTCTTGACCGCATGGGCGGTGAGTTGCCGGTGGATCTCCTTGATACATCCATTTTGATCATGCTTTTATATCGATATTTATTGCATTATGGGCTATTACTACACATTATGTCACAATACTTATGCCTTTTCTCCCTTATTTTGCAAGGTTCACATGAAGAGGGAGAATGCCGGCAGCTGGAATTCTGGGCTGGAAAAGGAGTAAATATGAGAGACCTATTCTGCACAACTCCAAAAGTCCTGAAACTCCATGAAAGTCAGTTTGGGAATATATTAAAAATATTGAGGGAAGAAAGCATCATAGGGGGGCCACCCACTGTCCACGAGGGTGGAGGGCGCACCCTGCCCCCCTGGGCGCCCCCCTGCCTCGTGGGTCACCTGGCAGCCCCCCGATGCCCATCTTCTGGTATATTGTATCTTTTTGCCCTGAAAAAATCATAAGGAAGCTTTCAGGACGAAGCACCACCGTCTGGAGGCAGAACCTTGGTGGAATCAATCTAGGGCTCCGGCGGAGCTGTTCTGCCGGGGAAACATCCCTCCGGGAGGGGGAAATCATCGTCATTGTCGTCACCATTGATCCTCTCATCGAGAGGGGGTCAATTTCCATCAACTTTTTCACCAGCACCATCTCCTCTCAAACCCTAGTTCATCTCTTGTATCCGATCTTTGTCTCAAAACCTCAGATTGATACCTATGGGTTGCTAGTAGTGTTGATTACTCCTTGTAGTTGATGCTAGTTGGTTTATTCGGTGGAAGATCATATGTTCAGACCCTTTATGCATATTAATACCCCTCAGATTATGAACATGAATATGATTTGTGAGTAGTTACGTTTGTTTCTGAGGACATGTGAGAAGTCTTGTTATAAGTAGTCATGTGAATTTGGTATTCGTTCGATATTTTGATGAGATATATGTTGTGTTTCCTCTAGTGGTGTTATGTGAAGGTCAACTACATGACACTTCACCATTATTTGGGCCTAGTGAAAGGCATTGGGAAGTAATAAGTAGATGATGGGTTGCTAGAGTGACAGAAGCTTAAACCCTAGTTTATGCGTTGCTTCGTAAGGGGTTGTTTTGGATCCATATGTTTCATGCTATGGTTAGGTTTACCTTAATTCTTCTTTCATAGTTGCGGATGCTTGCGAGAGAGGTTAATCATAAGTGGGATGCTTGTCCAAGGAAGGGCGGTACCCAAGCACCGGTCCACCCACATATCAAATTATCAAAGTACCGAACGTGAATCATATCAGCATGATGAAAACTAGCTTGATGATAATTCCCATGTGTCCTCGGGAGTGCTTTGCTTTATATAAGAGTTTGTCCAGGCTTGTCATTTGCTACAAAAAGAATTGGGACACATTGCTGCACCTTAGTTACTTTTGTTACTTGTTACCCGTTACGAATTACCTTATCACAAAACTACCTTTACCGATAATTTCAGTGCTTGCAGAGAATACCTTACTGAAAACCGCTTGTCATTTCCTTCTGCTCCTTGTTAGGTTCGACACTCTTAGTTATCGGAAGGACTACGATAGATCCCCTATACTTGTGGGTCATCACTCCTCCCCGCTGCAGGCTCTCTTCCACTGTACTTGGTGGCTTGCGATCCCGGTCGTCGGCCTCGGTGCGTTCGCGGGGGCTGGTAGAGGTGACATCGGACCGGTTGGATGACTCGCTCATCCCGATGGTGGCGACGACCAAGGTCGTCGTTCTCTTCCTTTCAGGCGTCGTCGAGGTCCCTGCCCTCCACCCCGCCCCCATGCCCGGGTGAGGATCCAAAATCTCCTCAGATTGGGCGGCAGAGGCACTGCGTGTGTCGTGCCCTTCTTCGAGGTGCCGCCTAGGGTGTTCGGGTGCTTGGCTAGAGGAACTGCAGTCCGAGGGGATGGGACCAGTGGCAGTAGGTGGTGTTCGGCGAAGGAGGAGTGGCGTGACATCTAGCACATCGACAACGGCGGGTCTAGGCGGCATAGAGCAGCAGGGTCTCGGGCGTGGGTGCGTGATGATGGTGAGCGCAGGATGGGGGCGTTGTCTGGTGTCGTGGACACTGGGCTTGGCAAGGTCGATATGTTAGTACAGCTCTAAAGTTGGATGGGTGGAAGGCGGCGGCGGCCTCTGAGAGTGCGCTAGACCGGTGTGTGCCCCAGACCCGGCAATGTGGCTTGGTTGGCCCCTCCAGTTTTAGATGTTAGGCTATGGTGCGATGTCTATTTGGTATTCGGCTCGGACTATCGACATCCCTTCATCAAGTGGATATGAGTAGCGACAGATGTTGCCAAGATGATGGTTTTAGACACACTAACGTATTACTTTGTAACATATTTGTTAATAATTAATAAAGTGGCTGCATGCATCATCAAGATGCAGAGGTCGGGGGTCTTCCTCCTTTTCTAAAATATCATTTCCTTTTTATCTTTTGTGTGTGCATCAACTACTCTAGATGCCATTTTAGTATTTTAAGATATAAGTCAATTTAGAAAATATTTCTGATTTCCAAAAGGGTAAGACCAACAAAGAATCTACGATTTAATTCAATCTTAGATAAGAGTTATGTAAGAGATTATGGCCAAGATTATTATAGTTCTATTTTCCGAATGTTGGGCCCCTTTCAGAGTTTAGAACAGGGCCCCGAACTTTACCGGACTGGCCCTGTTCCCAATCAAAAATTCTCTGGATAGCGGTGTTTTGTTCGGAAAACCCTATTCACCGCTCGCTGCAGCAAATTGTCGGGGATTTGCATAGGGCAAGGATGCTAGCGACGATAGATGGGCCGGCCTAGTTCCAGCTTTACACTGCGCCCAACCGGTTTTGGGAACCTTCTATTAGGTTCTTGAACCGGTTTTTTTTCATGTGTGCTATGTTTTTTCGTTTCTTTTTCATTTTAACCTTTTCAGTTTTTCCGCTACCTTTTCTTTTCTTTCCTTTTTTTCTTTTCCAGAAAATGTTCAAAAAATATTCTAATATACAGAAAATTATTCACAATTATTCTGCTTCAAAATTTTCATCGGAAATTTAGAAAATGCTCAAAAATTTGGAAATTATTTAGAATCTAAAAAACTGTTTGCTCCTTTTAAAAAAATGTTTGGTAATTTTAACCAAGTTTGCAGTTTAAAAATTTGTTTAGCCTTTAAGAAAATGTTTGTATTTTCCAAATTTGTTCAAAAATAGAATTTGTTTGGTAGTTTCAAAAATTGTTCTCATTTCCAAAAGAAATTCGGAAATTCAAATTTTGTTCATATTTTTAAAATTTGTTCACAGATGCAAAAATTGTTCGAGGAATTTGAAAAATGTTTGAGTTTTTGAAATTTGTCCGTAATTTCTAAAAATGTTCGAGTTTACAAATTGTGTTCCTTTTGTAAAAACAAATGTTCAGGATATTAAAAAAATGGTCTGTTTTTTAATAATTACACAAACTGAACAAATGTATTCAAAATTTCTTCCCTAATTTGAAAAATGCTTGAGGGATTTTAAAAAATGTTCACATTTTTAAAAAACAATGTTCAAATACTTCCAACATTCGCGTTTTCCATTTGCCCTTTTTTCTAAAACCAATAGTACTGAAATTCAAAATTTTGTTCACATTGTTGCAATAACTTCTCCGTGTTTTTGAGAATTTGTTCAAATAATTCCAAAAACTATACAGTTCAAAATAGGCTGCATTAAATATCCCGCTCCAGTTAAGTCTTAAAATGCTTGCGCTAAGTCCATACACTAGTACTCATACGCTCAGTGGCTAGCGTGACTCGTCGAGGAGCTGCACATCACGTGATTCCTTCCTTCCTCGAAACAACGCGTCGGTTCTTTTGGTTTTTCTTTTTCCGCGGAATAAACACAGTTAGCTTGGTGCCTTCGAGTGGGCCACTCCAATCTCGGTTTGCCTGTGCGTCGCCGCGATGTTGGACGCAGTAAGCGTACAATAGGACCTCCCGTTTTGTTTGGCTCGTCAGTTGACCTTGCATCCGTCAAAGGTCGCAAAGATACCATGACTGTTGCCACAACTCCTCCGCTACAGGCTAGGTTATAGTAAATCTCAATTGTTTCCTACCCTGAGCCTCCAGCCGTCACACCATGAGCCAAGTGCGCTACACGTACATACATACTATTACTGTTGTTGAGCGTATGTTGTCTACCGCATATGTATAGGACTTGGTTCTGTATTTATACCGTTGTATCTCTCTCTCCCCCTCGTATATTTGTACATCTTGAAAGACAAGTAGAGGCCGGTCCACCTTGTACCTATATATGTGCGTCATGCACACGATCAATGAATCATCGATGCATGCAATCCCTCCTTTCCAACTAACATGGTATCAAATAGCACGCCGATCTCTTTCCTCGCTTCCGCCTAACCTCGCCACCGCCGCCCTACAGCCGCCGCCGCCGCACCTTGCTGCGCCGCCGCCGCCGCCGCTGTACACCGCCGCCGCGCCCTCCTCTACACTGCAGCCGCCGCCCCTCTTCCCGGCCACCGCTGCCCCTTCCTCCTAGCCGCCGCACTCCTCCACCCTACCCTACCCGAGCCGCCGCCGCCAAAACCCTAACCCACCCGAGCCGCCGCCACCTCCCAACGCCGCAGCTCCCCATGGCGTCCCCCCTCTCCAGCAACTCCAACCCCTTCGCCGGACCCGCCCCCGACGCCACCGCCGTTCGCGATCTCGACATCCACACCCGCGTCCCCATCAAGCTCGACCAGTCCAACTCTTCGTACTACGCATGGAAGACCTACTTCAACCTCCTCTTCCGCGAGTACTACCTCCTCGAGCACATCGACGGGAGCGTCGATGCCGACCTCATGGCGGGCGATCCGGATTGGGCGGCCATTGTGGCCTCTCTCATCGGTGGTTCTATCTCACCGTCTCGCCGGGCATCTTCCACACGGTCGTCTCGGAGGATGACGATGCGTGTGTCGTATGGACCAAGATCAACAATCTCTTCACCGACAACAAGCTTTAACGTCTTGTGTTTTTGTAGCAGGAATTTTTTGGGTGCCACCAAGATGACTCCTCCATTGATGACTACTGCATGCGCCTCAAGCGCCTCGCCGATTAGCTCCGCGACATCGGCGCCAAGGTGTCGAACGAGCTCATGCTTAGCACTCTCACCACCGGCCTCAATGAGGATTTCGGCAACGTGGCCTCGAACCTCTCCCTGCTGCCGAACCCGACCTTCCAGTTCGTCACCGCATATTTACGCTTGGAGGAAAGCCGGATGAAGAAGGTCAAGGCTCGCGTCCATCACACCGCCCTCGCCGCCGGGACGTCTCATGGGCATCCGCAGCCCGCACCACCTCCACCACGCCCGCCGGCGCCACCGGGGTACTACCCCCTCACGCCTGCTCCGCCCGCACCTCCCGCTCCGCAACAGCAGCAGCAGGGCGGGGGCGGCGGTCTCCGCAACAGGCGCCGCGGGGGCGGGGGCGGCGGCCGGCCCCAACAGCAGCAGCAGCAACCGGGGTATGGGGGGGGCTCAACGCCATCATCCCCCCTCCCCCGCCTTGGTCGGTCGGCACCAACCCATGGACCGGGGTGGTCCATGCATACCACATGCCGGTGCCGCGGGCCGCGGGCATCCTCGGACCCCACCCCACCGGCCCTCAGGCGCACTACGCCGCCACCCCGTACCAGGCAGGAGGCACCAGCTACGCCGCGGCCCCGTACCAGGCGGGCGGCGCCGGCTACCCACTGGCGCCCGCTCCGGTCGGCCACCCGCCGCAAGGCGGCTACGTGCCGCCCCCCGTGCCGCTTCAGACCGGCGGCTACCCCCTTCCGCCGGCTCCGTGGGACCCTGCCCTCCTCGCCGCGCTGCACTCGGCACCGTCTCCCTCCAACTATGGAGGTGGCGGTGATTGGTACATGGACACGGGCGCTACCGCCCACATGACGTCGCACCCCGGTAACCTTGTCTCCTCCTTCCCGGTCACCACCTCGAACCGTATCACCTTCGGTGATGGTTCATCCGTACCCATTACACATGTTGGTCATAGTTTCTTGCCGTCTACTTCTACGCCTATTAACATGTTTAATGTTCTTGTCTCACCTAACCTAGTTAAAAATCTTGTTTTTGTTCGTCGTCTTGCACGTGACAATCCTCTCACTGTTGAATTTGATGGTCTTGGTTTCTCTGTGAAGGACGCCCGTACACGGATGGTGCTCCACCGATGTGACAGCCCCGACGACCTGTATCTGGTGCGCTCCGCCTCCACCTCCACCGCCACCGCCCCAGTCGCTCTCGCCGCCGGTGTCGACCTCTGGCATGCACACCTGGGTCATCCCAACTCCACCGTCCTTCGCCAGATTCTCAAGAGTTTTTCATTTTCATGTAATAAGTTCGACGAGCACACTTGTCATGCTTGTTGTCTCGGCAAACATGTTCGTCGACCGTTTAGCGAGTCAAACACTATTTCCTCTTTTCCTTTTCAGTTAATCCATAGTGATGTTTGGACATCTCCTGTTGCGAGCAACACGGGCTTCACATATTATCTTGTTTTACTTGATGATTATTCTCACTTTGCGTGGACGTTTCCACTTCGCCGCAAGTCCGATGTTCTTTCCACTCTCACGGCCTTTTACTCCTACATCACCACCCAGTTCGGGCGCCCTATTCTCGCCCTTCAAACTGACAACAGAAAAGAGTTTGACAACGCTGCCACACGTCACCTTCTCGCATCTCACGTCACTACTTTCCGCCTCACATGTCCATACACATCCTAGCAGAACGGCCGTGCCGAGCGGATTCTTCGCACTCTTAACGACTGTTTCCGCATGTTGTTGTTTCACTTCAACGTGCCCCCTCGGTTCTGGCCCGATGCCCTCGCCACCGCCACTCTCCAAGTTAACATTAGACCGTGTCGTCCTCGCTGGAACTTCACCCCAAACCAACTTCTCTTCGGTTCTCCCCCATCCTATGATGGTCTTCGCATCTTCGGATGTTTGTGTTATCCTAGCACCACTGCCACTACACCACACAAACTTGCTCCTCACTCCGTAGCATGTATCTTCCTAGGCTACCCTCCCAACACCAAAGGTTACCGGTGCTACGACCCTGTCTCCCACCGTGTCTACACCTCCCGACACGTGTACTTTGATGAGCGCAGTTTTCCTTTTCACCAAGTACCATCTCCTGCAGAGGACTCGGCGATCTCGGACACGGACCCGGTGCAGCCCCTGGCACGGCCCCTTCTGGCCCCGGCGCGGCTCCTGCAGGCCCCTCCAGGCGCGGCCGTGGCACGCCCCCCCGTGGCGGGCCCTCCTGCTGCCGCCCCCGTGGTGGCCCCCCCGACTGCGGCCCCCGTGGCGGGCCCCTCTGCTGAGGCCCCGGTCACCGGCACCTTGGCCTCGGCACCCACGACGCCCTGCATGGCCCCGGGTGGCTCTTCGGCTTCCACCACGTCGGGTGACGCGGCCCGCCCCATCCAGCCCGGTCCCGCTACGACGCCAGGAGCGACGGACCCTCCACCAGCTCAGTCCGTCCCTCCCGCCGCAGCCGGCCCTCCTTCTGGCATGACGACGCGATCTCGCGCCGGTATCCACCACCCCAGCATGCGTTACGGCGCTGATGCGTATGCATGCGCGGTGTCGACATCATCCTCTCCACCGTCACCCATACCCTCGTCCGCTCGCGCCGCCCTTCGTGATCCACATTGGCTTGCCGCGATGCGCGAGGAGTTTGATGCATTGCAGTGCAACCATACGTGGAATCTTGTGCCGCGACCCCCTCACGCCAACGTCATCAGTGGCAAATGGGTCTTTCGTCACAAGACCAACCCGGACGGGTCTCTCGAGCGCTACAAGGCTCGCTGGGTGGTGCGCGGCTTCCGCCAGCGCGCAGGAGTGGACTTCACCGACACCTTCGCCCCGGTTGTTAAACCGGGCACGATCCGCACGGTGCTTCAGCTGGCGGTCTCCCGTGCTTGGCCCGTGCACCAGTTGGATGTCTCCAACGCATTCCTGCATGGCCATCTCACGGAACGGGTCTTTTGTGAGCAGCCGGCCAGCTTCGTCGACGCCGAGCATCCCGACCACGTCTGCCTGCTCCCTCGGTCTCTTTATGGCCTGAAGCAGGTGCCCAGGGCATGGTACCAGTGGATGGCTGGGTTCTTGCAGCAGCTTGGGTTTTCCACAACCCGCTCCGACCCGTCACTGTTCGTCTATCATCAGGGCACTACCACTGCGTACCTGCTGCTCTATGTGGATGACATTATCCTGACGGCATCCTCGCCTGGGCTCCTTCAGCAGCTCACGGCCCGTCTTCGTGACGAGTTTGCCCTCAAGGATCTGGGAGCGCTGCATTACTTCCTTGGCATTAAGGTCGTTCGTCGTGCCGACGGGTTCTTTCTGCACCAGCAGAAGTACGCTCATGAGCTTCTCGAGCGCGCGGGTATGCTTAACTGCAAAACCGCGCCCACGCCTGTTGACACTAAGGCGAAGGTTTCTGCCTTGGAGGGCTCTCCTGCTCCAGATGCGGCATTCTACCGCTGCATCGTCGGCGCCCTGCAGTATCTCACCCTCACTCGGCCTGACTTGCAGTATGCGGTTCAGCAGGTGTGCCTTCACATGCACTCCCCGCGTGATTCCCATTGGACTCTGGTGAAGCGTATTCTTCGCTATATACGCGGCACTATGACCATGGGCCTCAGCCTGACGGCTTCCTCCTCCATCGACATGGTCGCCTACTCTGATGCTGACTAGGCTGGCTGCCCAGACACGCGTCGCTCTACGTCTGGCTACTGTGTCTATCTTGGGCCTTCGCTGATATCGTGGTCGTCCAAGCGGCAGCCCACGGTCTCTCGCTCGAGTGCCGAGGCAGAGTATCGGGCAATGACTAATGCCGTTGCTGAGTGCTCTTGGCTCCGTCAGCTTCTCCAGGAGTTGCTTTGTGTGGTCCCCAAGGCCACGATCGTCTACTGTGACAACGTTTCTGCTGTATACCTCTCCGCCAACCCCGTCCATCATCGTCGTACGAAGCATATTGAGCTCGACATTCACTTCGTACGTGAGCAGGTGGCTCTCGGGAAGGTTCGTGTTCTGCACGTTCCTACCACCCAGCAGTTTGCCGATGTCATGACTAAGGGACTACCGACCCCAGCCTTTGAGGAGTTTCGGTCCAGTCTCTGTGTCTCTGGCGACGCTTCGACTGCGGGGGGGTGTTGAGCGTACGTTGTCTACCGCATATGTATATGACTTGGGTCTGTATTTATACCGTTGTATCTCTCTCTCTCTCTCCCCCTCGTATATTTGTACATCTTGAGAGACAAGTAGAGGCCGGTCCACCCTGTACCTATATATGTGCGTCATGCACATGATCAATGGATCATCGATGCATGCAATCCCTCCTTTCCAACTAACAACTGTATTCCGGCAAAGGCACCAATTTCCCCAGCTCGCACCCATTCACATTAACTGCTGCTGCACGGTTCATCATGCTGCTACTTACGGTTCAAATAATATGAGCAAATGCTAGTATGAGTCATATCGCTGCTCTCCGAAGGTCATAACCATTCTGTTGGAAAGATTCCATGACTGTTGCCACAACTCCTCCGCTACAGGCTAGGTTGTAGTAAATATCAATTATTTCCTACATTTGTCAACAACAACAAAAAGGTTAAAGCTGAGGACATGTACAATGGTTGATAAGATAGTCTTATCTTAAGTCTTGCATGTAAATTAGAGACGACAAAAAAGAATGCCTACAATGAGTCATCTCTTAGTCTTATATTCAATAACTAGATATTCCTAAAAACGTAGTGAAACATATTATGCTAAGAGATCATTTCTTGTCTTCTCTTAAATAAGAGAAGACAAGTCTATTCTTATGAATTCTCTTTCCTCTATCTCATCATTTATCCTACGTGACACTCCTAAGATAGCATTATTGTACATGCCCTGATTTACTGATGCTCTGATCGACTGCAAGGCTATATCTGGGATGTTAGAACGGTTATCTTCAAGCTTCATCGCTTCGTGCAACGATGACAGGCGGTACGACCTGACATTCTCCTGTGAATTGTTTCAAGAAAATCTGTTAGATCCGGGCATGGCAATATAAAACTTGGGGAGCGTGATCTTAGACGCTATGTGAAACCTTGGTGGTCGGCAAGACAAGTTTGTCACCGTCGTAGTTCCTGGCCATGAACAAAGCACATATACCACAGTCCTCGCTGCCCCCGGAAACATGGACGAATGAAATGCGTTACTCCACCATACATAATAATGGATGAAAAATATTGCGTTAGTTGGCTCTGGGTGTATGGCTGCGTTTTGTAGTGTGTGATGATACCTTGGGAATTTTTCAGCCATGATTGTAGGGAATGTTCTGGTCCACCCATTAGAGCTGCACGGAGTCAATTGCAAGAAACCACCACATCTGCGGCTAGGTTTGCAGGAAACCACCAACTCGTTAATCCGTTGCAGAAAACAACGGAAAATTTGTTAAGTCATTGTAAAAAGCATTAATCGGATGATTTGACCCGTTTAATCACTTTCTTACAAGTGGGGCCAGATTGTAAGGAATTGACTTAGCAAAAAAATAACACATCCACCCCTAGTTTTAAAAAATAAAAGCAATCAGATCCACAACTGAGGAGGGGGATGACCGAGGCGGGGGACGACGAGGGCGAGGGGACCACCACCAACGGCTCCGGGCGGTGGAAGTTGCAGTGGCAGCCGCACGCGGCGCAGACCAGCGCGGCGGGCCCATGGCCGGGGGATGACATGAACTCGCTGCAACCGTCGAGCACGTGTGCGCCCATCCATGCAGCGTGGTTGCGCAGGCACTCCCTGTACCTCTACAACAAGATATTCGGCCCCGAGGGGCCATCGTGCTCGCCTGATGCTCTTGTAGCCCCGCCGGTCACGATGGCAAGCGTAGGCGGCGGGGGACGCATGGTGCCACCACCAAGCACACCATTTCTTGTCGGTTCCTGATGGCGCTGCTGGTGCTGCGGCTGCGGCTGCTGGTGGTGGGCCTCCCCAGGCGCCTTCACCGTCCTCTCCCTCTCCCTGTCCACCCTTCTCCGGTTGGGATGCTGGTGCTGAGGCAGGAGAAGCCAGGCGGCGGAGGCGGCAGCGAGGAGACAAGTGAGGAGTTGGGAGGTAGGAGGGGCCTGGAGAAAGTTGCATCCTCCATCAAGGAGGAGGGGAAGGAGGCAGCCCGGCAGGCGAGCCAAGAACCTGGGGAGCTTGGTCATGCAGGTGCAGGTGCTGCGAGGGCGCGACCGTGGCCGACGACGTGGTGTAGTGATGGCGATGATGGTGGGGGTGCTGATGCTGTACTGGCTGTGGATCTGATTGCTTTTGTATTTTAGATCTAGGGGTGTATGTGTTATTTTTTTGCTAAATCAAGTTCTTACAATCTGGCCCCACTTGTAAGAAAGTGATTAAACGGGCCAAATTATCCAATCAGTGCTTTTTGCAATGACTTAACATATTTTCGGTGTTTTCTGCAACGGATTAACGAGTTGGTGGTTTCCTACAAACCTAGCCACAAATGGGGTGGTTTCTTGCAATTGACTCGAGCTGCATGGCTAGTCGGAATAAAATGCTTGAACGCATCGGAAGAAAGCGCCAAGAATTTCGCCGCTAATGTGTACGTGGAGTTTCACCCTTTCAGTACTGAAACCGAAGGGGCCAGACTGGGGATCAAGCACGGCAATCCTTTTTCTCATCATGTCTAGGATATAACAACACCAGCTGTCATGGAGAATTGTTGGGAAGATGAACTATAAGGGTTTAGTACACATGGTCAATTGACTAGTATTCGGATATTTCGTTTGAAATTGTATTGATATGCATGTACGGGTGGAGGCATACCAGTCTACATTGCTCGATATGTCTCTCACGGTGGAATTCTCATTGTACTGACACAACGAATCGGGGGTCTAGGCCATGAATGATGAGTGTCTGAGCAGAACAAATATAGATCAAGAAAACTTATTTCAAAAACAAGCTCATATTTGCTACGTCTTGAGCTTGCGTTGGTTTTCCTTGAAGAGGAAAGGGTCATGCAGCAAAGTAGCGTAAGTATTTCCCTCAGTTTTTGAGAATCAAGGTATCAATCCAGTAGGAGGCTCCTCAAATGTCCCACGCACCTACACAAACAAATAAGAACCTCACAAACAACGCAATAAACGGGTTGTCAATCCCTTCACAGCCACTTGCGAAAGTGAGATCTGGTAGAGATAATATGGTAAGATAAATATTTTTGGTATTTTTATGATATAGATTGGAAAAGTAAAAATGCAAATAAAAGTAGATGGAAAATTTATATGATAAAAGATAGACCCGGGGGCCATAGGTTTCACTAGTGGCTTCTCTCAAGATAGCATAAGTATTATGGTGGGTAAACAAATTACTGTCGAGCAATTGATAGAAAAGTGCATAGTTATGAGATTATCTAGGAAAGATCATGTATATAGGCATCACGTCCGTGACAAGTAGATCGAAACGATTCTGCATCTACTACTGTTACTCCACACATCGACTGACTGCTGCCCGCATCTAGAGTATTAAGTTCATGAAGAACAGAGTAACGCATTAAGAAAGATGACATGATGTAGAGGGATAAACTCATGCAATATGATATAAACCCCATCTTTTTATCCTCGATGGCAACAATAAAATACATGCCTTGCTGCCCCTGCTGTCACTGGGAAAGGACACCACAAGATTGAACCCAAAGCTAAGCACTTCTCCCAATGCAAGAAAGATCAATCTAGTAGGCCAAACCAAACTGATAATTCAAAGAGACTTGCAAAGATAACTTAATCACACATAAAAGAATTCAGAGGAGATTCAAATATTTCTCATAGATAAACTTGATCATAAACCCACAATTCGTCGGATCTCGACAAACACACCGCAAAAAGAGTTACATCGAATAGATCTCCAAGAAGATCAAGGAGAACTTGGTATTGAGAATCAAAGAGAGAGAAGAAGCCATCCAGCTAATAACTATGGACCCGAAGGTCTATGGTAAACTACTCACAACTCGTAGGAGAGGCCTTGGAGATGATGTAGAGGCCCTCCGTGGTTGATTCCCCCTCCGTCGGAGCGCCGACAAAGGCTCCAAGATGGGATCTCGCGGATACAGAAGGTTGCGGCAGTGGAATTAGATTTTCGTGGTCACTTCTGATGGTTTCAGGGTACGAGTGTATATATAGGAGGAAGAAGTAGGTCGGTTGATGCTCGAGGGGCCCACGAGGGTGGGGGGCGTGCCAGGCACCCTCGTGGCCGCCTCGCTTGTTTCTTCACATCCACTCCAAGTCTCCTGGTTGGCATTTGTTCCAAAAAGATCGCTTCCGAAGGTTTCACCCCTTTTGGACTCCGTTTGATATTCCTTTTCTTCGAAACACTGAAATAGGCAAAAAATAGCAATTCGGGCTGGGCCTCCGGTTAGTAGGTTAGTCCCAAAAATGATATAAAAGTGTAAAGTAACGCCCATAAACATCCAAAACGGGTAATATAATAGCATGGAACAATCAAAAATTTATAGATACATTGGAGACGTATCAAGTATCCCCAAGCTTAATTCCTGCTCGTCCTCGAGTAGGTAAATGATAAAAATAGAATTTTTGATGTGGAATGCTACCTATCATAATTCTCAATGTAATTTTCTTTATTGTGGCATGAATGTTCAGATCCAAATGATTCAAAATAAAAGTTTATATTGACATAAGAAATAGTAATACTTCAAGCATACTAATAAAGCAATCATGTCTTCTCAAAATAGCATGGCTAAAGAAAGTTATCCCTACAAAATCATATAGTCTGGCTGTTGCTCTATCTTCGTCACACAAAGTATTTAATCATGCACAACCCTGATGACAAGCCAAGCAATTGTTTCATTCTTTAGTAACTCAAACTTTTTCAACTTTCACGCAACACATGAGCGTGAGCCATGGACATAGCACTATATGTGGAATAGAATGGTGGTTGTGGAGAAGACAAAAAAGGAGGAAGATAGTCTCACATCAACTAGGCGTATCAACGAGCTATGGAGATGCCCATTAATAGATATCAATGTGAGTGAGTAGGGATTGCCATGCAACGGATGCACTAGAGCTATAAATGTATTAAAGCTCAACAAAAGAAACTAAGTGAGTG
Organism: Triticum aestivum; assembly: GCF_018294505.1. Classification (NCBI taxonomy): domain Eukaryota; kingdom Viridiplantae; phylum Streptophyta; class Magnoliopsida; order Poales; family Poaceae; genus Triticum; species Triticum aestivum. Next base: position 144,675,950 of record NC_057804.1, read on the forward strand.
TGCATCCAACTTGCTTGCTCACGAAGACCTAGGGCATTTTGAGGAAACCCATCATTGGAATATACAAGCCAAGTTCTATAATGAAAAATTTCCACTAGTATATGAAAGTGACAACATAGGAGACTCTCTATCATGAAGATCATGGTGCTACCTTGAAGCACAAGTGTGGTAAAAAGGATAGTAGCATTGCCCCTTCTCTCTTTTTCTCTCATTTTTTTATTTGGCCTTTCTCTTTTTTTATTTGGCCTTTCTCATTTTTTTGTAAAGTCTGAAGTCTCATACGACTTGTGGGGGAATCATAGTCTCCATCATCCTTTCCTCACTTGGGACAATGCTCTAATAATGAAGATCATCACACTTTTATTTACTTACAATTCAAGATTACAACTCGATACTTAGAACAATATATGACTCTATATGAATGCCTCCGGCGGTGTACCAGGATATGCAATGAATCAAGAGTGACATGTATGAAAAATTATGAAGGTGGCCTTGCCACAAATACGATGTCAACTACATTATCATTCAAAGAGCAATATGACAATGATGGAGCGTGTCATAATAAACGGAACGGTGGAAAGTTGCATGGCAATATATCTCGGAATGACTATGGAAATGCCATAATCACTACTAGGAAAAGGGCTATAGATGGAATTGACACTAATGGCGCACCAGACATGTGATGCGCCATTAGTATATACTAATGGCGCACCACCATCTGATGCGCCATTAGTGTTGAAACTACTAATGGCGCACCCTGCCCACGGTGCGCCATTAGTACCAATTTTTTTTTGAACTAGTGCGCCTGTCCAAACATACTAATGGCGCATCCGCTGGTGGTGCACCATTACTAGTTGTAACTAGTAATGGCGCACCAGCCAGAAGGTGCGCCACTAATGTTATTTTTTATTATTGTTTTTATTCCTTTTTTTGCAAAAGTACTAATGGCGCACCACCAGGGGGTGCGCCATTAGTAACCTGGATTACTAATGGCGCATTTGTTGCTGGTGCGCCATTAGTAAGTGGGCAGCAACAAGATATTTTGGACAGCCTCTCCTCCCACACTCACTTTCTCCCCACTTCATTCTCTCCACCGCCTCCTCCTTGTCTCGGGTGCCTCCTCTTTTTCACCTCATTTCCACCATAGATTCATTCAAATTAAGTGGTTAAGTTACCTTGTTTTGCTAGGTAAGTAAGGGGGGAAGCTATATTTATGTTGTTCTCCCTACAACAATGTGCACATGCACTTTTTATGGCCTAGCTAGATCTATGTATGTTCGTGGTGTTGCATATGTTTGTGGTGTTGCATATGTGTTTGTGTTTGGAGGTGTACCGGTATTTGAAATGCGATAGTTGCCAATATTTTGCCGGAATGTTGATTCATTTCCGTTTCGGCGAGAATTTTGGCATTAAGCATTCTTTTTGGTCCTATTTTTAGGGAAAGTCATGCCAAATTTTTTCTTGGTTCTAAAATATCGTTTTGCTCTACCCCGCAGGCGACCATGGTCCGCACGATGACCGAAGGCATCGTGAATAGGTTTTTGAGGTCCGCGAAGGCCGAGATGCTTCAAAAGAACGAGACGGAGATAAGATGTCCGTGTCGAAGATGCAAGCTGAATAGCCTTATTGCGGACCCGGATTCCGGGCAGGTGCGGGACCACCTGCTCTTGCATGGTTTCATGGATGGCTATCGGTGGCAAGGTGATGAAGATGACTACGAAGTCGTCCATGGGGGCCGGGCAAGAAATGAGGAAGGGCAGCAAGACAACCACCGCGGCTCGGGGGGGGCGAGAAGACGAAGAATCCCCAGGAGATGATCACGACGGTGATGCTGTACACAGTCATCATGTAGAAGATGCAGGACATGATGATGATGCCGGCGGAGCAGACGACGCTGGACCATCGATGGGCTGGGTGCAGGACCCTCATATTCAAGAGCTGCTTCTCAAGCAGACGGATAACGCAAGAGCTGCCGCCCGAGAGAAAGCCAAGATGGATCAACTTGAGTTAGACGCGGTTACTCCATTGTATGAAGGATGCAGGCCCGAGGATACCCGCCTGAAAGTAACGCTCATGGCTCTGGAGATGAAGGTAAAACACAAAATGACCGACGCATGCTTCGACGAGAACATGTCATTCTGGCACGAACGTCTTCCCAAGGGGAACAAGTGCCCGACCAGTTTGGAGGAGGCGAAGAAAATCGTGTGTCCTCTGGATTTACCGCACGTGAAATACCATGTGTGCATGAACAATTGCATCATTTATCGGGACGAGCACGCGGAGTCTACCATATGTCCGGTGTGCGGTGTCACTCGATACAAGAAGAGGAAGAAAGCTCCTCGAAAAGTGGTGTGGTACTTTCCGATCACTCCTCGTCTGCAGCGGTATTTCGCGGATCCTAAGGTAGCAAAGCTCCTGCGTTGGCACGCGGATAGGGAGGAGAAGAAGCGAGAAGATGACGCAAATGATCCGGAGATAGATAAAAAAGACAAGATGCTGAGTCACCCTAAGGATGCGAGCCAGTGGCAAGCGTTGAACTTCGAATACCCAGAATTTGGGAACGATCCAAGGAACATCATGCTGGGCGCGAGCACCGATGGAGTCAATCCGTTTGGCAGCCAGAGAAGCACACATAGCACCTGGCCTGTGTTTGTGTGGATGTACAACCTTCCCCCCTGGTTGTGCATGAAGAGGAAGTACATTCACATGAGTATGCTAATTGAAGGGCCGAAACAACCAGGGAACGACATCAATCTGTATCTGGGGCTGCTGAAAGAGGAGCTTGACACGCTGTGGAAAACGCCAGCCAATACGTGGGACGCCGCAGAGAAAGAATATTTCCCTATGAGAGCCGCACTGCTCACGACGGTGCACGACTATCTCGGTTACGGATATCTTGCGGGGCAGGTAGTCCACGGATTTTCTGGATGCGTAAGGTGCATGGATGACACAACGTATCGCCAGCTAGATAGAGATCCCGGGTCTTCGAAAACCGTGTTCATGGGACATCGAAGGTGGCTTCGCGACGATGACCCGTGGAGGAAACGCAAGGATCTGTTCGATGGTGAAACCGAACCCCGAAAACGCCCGTGTACGAGGAGCGGCGAGGAAATAGACAAGCTGTTGAAAATTTGGAAAGACTGCCCACTGCCGGGAAAGAAGCAAAAGGCGCCAGAGCCGGGAAAGAAGCGAAAGGCGCCAGAGCCGCTGCTGAAGGTATGGAAAACGAGGTCTGTTTTCTGGGACTTGCCGTACTGGAAGATCCACCGTGTGCCTCACAGCCTTGATGTCATGCATATCACGAAGAACGTGTGCGAGAGTCTGCTTGGTACCCTGCTCAACATGCCAGAGAGGACCAAAGATGGGCCGAAAGCAAGGGCAGACTTGAAATCAATGGGCATCAGGCAGGAGCTTCACGCTATATATGATGATGATGATGATGATGATGATGATGATGATGATGACGCGAAGCAGGACACAGAAAGTCGTCGCAAAGGCAAAAAGGCCAAGAAGACCGGAAATGACTACCCTCCCGCGTGCTTCACTCTAAGTCAGGAGGAGATCGAGCAGTTTTTCACCTGCCTCCTAGGAGTAAAACTTCCTTACGGTTACGCGGGGAAGATAAGCAGATACCTAGACCCAGCGAAGCAGAAGTTCAGCGGGATGAAGTCTCACGACTGTCACGTGCTGATGACGCAGATACTTCCAGTTGCAATCCGTGGGATCATGGACGCGCACGTCCGTGAAACGCTATTTGGCCTATGCAACTTCTTCGACGTCATCTCTCGGAAGTCGATTGGCGTGAGGCAACTCAGAAGGCTACAGGAAGAGATCGTGGTGATACTATGCGAGCTTGAGATGTACTTCCCGCCCGCATTCTTCGACGTTATGGTGCATCTGCTGGTCCATATAGTGGAGGATATCATCCAACTCGGGCCGACGTTCCTGCACAGCATGATGCCGTTCGAAAGGATGAATGGTGTCATCAAAGGATACGTTCGCAACATGTCACGTCCAGAAGGAAGCATAGCCAGGGGCTTTCTGACCGAAGAGTGCATCTCCTACTGCACGAATTATCTAGGCATCGAGAACCCCGTTGGTCTGCCCGTCAACAGGCACCTCGGCAGGCTCGCTGGATGGGGTCACCGTGAGGGTCGCCGCGAAATGCATGTCGACTTCGAGGGTCGACTCGCCGACTTTGAAAGAGCAAACCTAGTCGCGCTACAACACATAGACGTGGTCGATCCTTGGGTGGTAGAGCACAAAACCTTTATTAAGAAGACGTACAATGACCGAGGCCAACAGAGGACGGACGGAGATATACTCAAAGAGCACAACTCATGTTTCACGCGTTGGTTCAAGCAGAAGCTTCTGTCGTACCCTTTACATGAGGATTCTTCCGCGGAAGAACAACTCATATTCGCCTTGTCACAGGGCGCCGAGCACAACCTGATGACCTATGAGGCGTACGATATCAACGGCTACACATTCTACACCGAGGCCAAGGACATGAAGAGCGATGGTTATCAGAACTCCGGGGTAACGATGGAATCCTACACCGGTAACGACAAGGACAGATACTACGGAAGGATCGAGGAGATCTGGGAGCTGAGCTACGCTGGAGAGAAGGTCCCGATGTTCCGTGTCAGATGGGCCAAGAACGTCATAAAAGAAGACCGGTATTTCACCACCATGGTTATACCCGAAGCCAAATCCAAAACCGCGGGCGCAAACGTCACCGCGAAAAATGAGCCATGGGTACTGGCTTCCCAAGTGGACCAATGCTTCTTCATTACCGACCCGCCAAAGCCCAGTCGTGTTGTCGTGAGGAGAGGCAAAAGGAAGATCATCGGAATGGATGGAGTAGCCAATGAGCAAGACTTCGACAAGTACGGCGACCCGAGGATCGAACATGACGACGATGATGAAGTAGCAGCATACACCACAAGAAGAAGCAGGACCACCCTACCTAAAGGACGTCCGTTCCACAGAAGAACTCCATTTGCGAAAAAGAAGGGCAAGAAGATTGTGAACAGATAGCTAGCTAAGATCGATTGTATTTAAATCGTAGCCTTCATTTCTCGATTGTATTTCATGGGTACTTTTTGAACTATCATGAATATTTTTAAATTTCATGGACACTCGATCTCGATCCCCCTCCATCTCGATCGCTATCCCACCTCGCCAGATCCGGTCCCCCTCGCCGCCGAGCACCCCCCAGTCCACCGGCCGCCGCCGCCGACCCCCCGCACCCTCGATTCCCCTACTCAACCGCCGCCGCCGACCCCCCGCACCCCGCGCACCGTCTTATAAAAAAAATAAGTATCAAACAGCTTTTTAAATGCTACTGTCTTATAAAAAAATATTACTGTTATTATTTAAACAAGTTTGAACATATTTAAACACAAATAAGTATCAAACAGCTTTTTAAATGCTAAAAAAAATTGTGGAGCCCACCTCGATCCCCCTCCATCTCGATCGCTATCCCACCTCGCCAGATCCGGTCCCCCTCGCCGCCGAGCACCCCCCCAGTCCACCGGCCGCCGCCGCCGACCCCCCGCACCCTCGATTCCCCTACTCAACCGCCGCCGCCGACCCCCCGCACCCCGCGCACCGTCTTATAAAAAAATAAGTATCAAACAGCTTTTTAAATGCTACTGTCTTATAAAAAAATATTACTGTTATTATTTAAACAAGTTTGAACATATTTAAACACAAATAAGTATCAAACAACTTTTTAAATGCTAAAAAAAAATTTGTGGAGCCTGGGAGTCAAACCCAGGACCTCTTTGTGTGAGAACTGGCTGCTGACCAGTCGAGCTAGTAGAGGGGACTTGATGTGGATCAGTTCTGGTGGTACATAACCTGTTGGCTCGAGTTGAAATAAAAAAAATACTAATGGCGCACCACGGTGAGGTGCGCCATTAGTATTGTGCCCGATCCCCCCTTCCCTCTCCCCCTTCGCCCGATCCCCCCTTCCCTCTCCCCCTCGCCAGTTCCCTCTCCCTCTCGATCCACCGCCGCCGCCGCCGTTGCCCTGACCCACTACTCGCCCTCGCCCTCGCCCTCTCCCTCCCTCGCCCTCTCCTCGCCTTCCCTCTCCCTCGCCCTCTCCCTCGCCCTAGATCCCCTTCCCCTCTCCTCTCCCGACGCCGCTGCCCCGCCGCCTCGACGCTGCCCCGCCGCCCCGACGCCGCCTCGACGCCGCCCCGCCGCCCCGACGCCGCCCCGACGCCGCCTCGACCCCGCCCCGACGCCGCTGCCCCGCCACCTCGACGCTGCCCCGCCGCCTCGACGCGACCCCGCCGCCCGGACGCCGCCCCGTCCACACCACCGTCGCAGAATATAACCGCTGCAGAACGCGGTGAGGTCTCATCTTCCCGTTTCGATTCATCCCATACTGAACACCTCCATCCTTACCTGTATGGTTGTATCTCAAATTCCTCATGGGTGATGAATGATTTTCTAGGTTCGCGTAGTTTACATTTGCTTTTTTAGTGTGGTTGATTCCATGTGTAAATGGACTTGTTGGGAAAATTTGCCGCAGTATTTACTATTGTAGATGTATGTGAGCTTACCTTTGCTCTTCCCATATGTACACTGTTCTTTTCTAAGAATTTCGTGAGCAAGTTTGTGGTGTTTTATAGCGCGCTGATGCTCTCTTAATCCCTAGGGAATTAGTACTTCTCATGTTGAAGCCTAGAACTGGCAGTAATACGAACATATGAAATATTTTTGTTCCAATTGGCAATAGTAGGAAAACATTCATTTTGATTCACTTGGATAATAAATAGTATTATAACTATTTTTTCATGAAATAATATTAATTATAACAAAATGTTGCAACGACCGAAAATGCAGCTTTCGAGAGGTTGTGGAATAGCATAATTTTCCCATTTAGATTTTCTCCAGGGCCTAAGTGAAATTCCATTTTTCAAAACTGAATTGTAATTAAGAATGTCAAATGTATGGTTATAGTGTGGGTCTGACCTTGTTTAATTTCTGCAATTCTTGTATATGATATTCTTTGGTGTGTATTGCATTCTCATCGTGGTTTCGCAGGGCGCCGCCGCCTCGACGCTGCCCCGCCGCCCCGACGCCGCCCCGACCCCACCCGGACCTCGTCCCCGACATCCTCCCCGCGCCCACTCACCGGCATCCTCCCCGCGCCCCACTCCCCGGCCCCGTGAGCTCCCCCTCCTCCTCTCCCCCTCTCCCCCTCTCCCTCTGCACAAGGTCTTGGCTTTTGGGTTAATACACTGCTGCTCTAGTACATTTTATTGGTAGTTCATTTCACTGCATTTTGTATCGGAACAAGGTCTCAGTTCTGGAGTTACATTGTTTACATTGTTGCGCTGATGCATTTTAGTGGCAGTGCAGTTCACTGCATTTTCTGTAAACAAGGCCTCAGATTTGGAGTTGTATTCCAACTTGGGAAGTAGTAACAGATATAAAGCTCATGTTTCCGTCCTCCGCTTGTAGTGTCACAGTGAACTAGTAAGTTTTTTCACAGAATAATTAAGTAGTAACTTCTGCTTCTAGTGTCACATACTAATCCTAGTGCAACATAAACCTGCGGCAGGCAGGCCTTAGCTATTGTCGCTTATCTTCAATCACTGCATTTTATATCTATAAGCAAGGTATCAAAGTTGCGTCAGTTCGACCAAAATGAATCCTCGTAAGCCATGGTTTGGGTTTTGGTCTAGAGTAGAAGTTATCTCGACATTTACAAGTCCAAAATTAATGCTGTAGAAATTGTGTTGCCCTGGGACTGAGGTTGCTCCTGCTGCTGTCCAGTACTTGTAGTGGTTAATCTGAGTCATACTCAGTTTTTAGAGAATTTCTTTTTGTTTTAGAGAAAAGCGTCATACTCAGTCATCGCAGGAACACATACAGCACGAGGCTGCATTCTCAGCTGTACGCGATCTCTGGTGAACTTTCCAAGTCATTTCAAGCGTGTTTTATACGACTGGGATTAACACAGATTAAATTGTAATGGTGTGACACGGATCTGAAAAATCCTAATGGCAAACTGTATTCTAGTCTAGTCTAGATGAAAAAAAACAGTATGGTACAAAGCCAGAACAAAGTTTGCAGAATGGATGACCAGTCTTCCAAATACTTAATGCTCCAAGAACAATAATTTCTCCAGCACTTAAACACAGTTGCAGAAGACCAACAAGTGTTTTTTTTGAGAAATAGACCAACAAGTGCTGCTAACCAAAGCTTGAGCAATAAGTTTTTTGTCACCAGTGGATGGCCTGCCCCGCTGGATTGCTAGCCCATTTGTAGCGCACAAAAAATAAACTTAATTTCTTGTCTCTTGGGATCTATTTATTTATCAGAAACAGAGTACTCTGCATTTCTGAGACAATGATTACTTTCTATCACCACTAGAAGCAAACCATAATATTACTCCGTCCGTATCAAAATATAAGACTTATGGTACAGAGGTACTCCATCTTTGATAAAGGAGTAGTACATTATATCAACCGCTATGTTCGTGTTACCAAAGTTTATACAGCAAGAACAGAATATAACTTCAGCTTTGGCAATTTGCGGGAGTGAAAATAAGAACCTCTTCTCCCTGGTTAGCAGTAAATACTGCATGGGCAATGCCTGCTGTTTTCTCTTCTGAAATTTATGAATGTCAGTGGATCAACATCTATGTGCCATAAATTGCCTCACCTCACGCAGCATGCATGATGCCACAATGTCTAGTACGTACTGCCAAGCAACTGGCAAATAATTATAGCTTAGAATAAATAAATCTGATGTAAGATAAGCATGGCATGAGCTTTAATTAAATAGCATAATACACGTTGGTAGTCCATCTCTCTCAAAAAAAATACATGTTGGTAGCAGATGATAGATACCAATCCATTGGATCATCAGACATATTAAAGTCTTTTTTTGAGCCCTTATTAGCTACTCACACTATTTGCCCCGCGGTTTCTCTGTCATGGCTACCAAGTGATTGACGGTGGGCTAGAAAAATAAAACCACCAAACTATCAGTAAAAGATGTGAACCAACATCTTTCATTGTTATGCATATCAAACACCAAGGGTTATTTTCACTTAAAGTTTTAGAATGGGTGCATTACAATTCAGTCTGATATCTAATAAGACACTCTGGGCTGATATAATTATGGAACAGAACCAACCATGATAAATAAAAGGTGATGTTGTCTATGCATTACCAAAAATGTATCTTTGTGAACAAATAAATTGGTACCAACAGCAATGCCATCTTACTGTAGAATTAGAATACATGGACATGATCAGCTCAGCTCCCAAACTGCCATTCATCACATCAATTTCCCCTTATGTAACTCCAGTCAAAATTTTATGTTGGTCTACCTAGTAGATGCCCATGGTTTGATTTTATGTTTGTTCCTATCAATACAAATGCTGAGCTATGTTCCATTTTTACTGTTCTTTGTGATAGTTTTTGCAACTTTACTTCCCATCTTAAGGCAAGCCCCATTTTTACTGTTCTTTGTTAGCAGAGCTGCTTGTTTCTAGTAGTGGCAGTGAAGTCCTCATAATAATCAGGCGGATGTTAACTTTCTGATGTCCCCAGAAGTTAACTAAGATTGTGGTGCTAGTAGAGGCACATTGTGGCCTTTTCATCCATATGAAAGTAGAGGCCCTTGAGTTTGCTGGGTTTGTGCTAGTTTGCTGGGTTTTGTCTCCGACCATCGTGTCGTGATGATATTGCAGGTACCCCGAGAGGCCCTTGAGTTTGCCGGAATGTCGATTAACTTCCGTTCCGGCAAATTCGGGTACTCCATATGTCCTATTTTCAGCAAAGGTCATGCTGAAATTTTCCGTGAATTTTAGCATGACTTTGCTAAAAATAGGACATATGGGGTACTTGTGACTAATGCATGGGCCGGGGTATCTTAGTAGTTAATTAAGTAGGATCAAGTGCCCCGGCGTACTTGTGACTAATGCATGGCTTTTAGGGTGCCTCGGTGTCGATAAAAATCGAAATGATGAAAGGTTAGGCTTTTAGGGTGCCTCGGCGTCGAAAAACCCTCAATGATAAAAGCTTAGATTTTAGGATGCCTCGGTGTCGACAAACCCTAAATGATGAGACCATGATCTTGTTCCTTGACAATAACCAACTTTTTGATCAAACTTTGTTTCTATTTAGAGAGAAACATGGCCCACAACGATGAGGCCGGGGGTTCGGGCGGCAAGGCATTCTGGGAGCTGTCCCAGGAGATGGAGGAACAACCTCACTTGTATGAGGCCGCCGCCTTCCCCACCGATCCTGAGACCACGGATGGTGCCGCCGAGGATGACCACACTGATGCCACCACTGATGGTGCCGCCGAGGATGCCACCACTGATGATGGCGGCGCACGCACAGATGGCAGCCAACCGAAGAGGCAACGGAAGGACCGGCGCCCGATCGTGCTCCGCACCCTCAAGGAGGAAGTTACTGAAGTGGACTCCAACGGGAATCCAACGGCGCCCGAACGAATAGTCAAGGGGTACTCGCTTCAGCTCGGGTGCATTGTCCGGAGCACCGTCTCGATCAACACCGAGAACCTGAGGCATCCTGACCGAGGGAATTTGCGCCACCTCCTCTTCACGAAGCTGCACGAACGATACAAGTTCCCCGCTGAATTTGAAAACACAAGCCTCAAAGGGAATAAAGTGAACAATGCTGCCCTCACGAAGATGAGCAAGGCCCTGTCTACTTGGAAAAGCAATGTGAAGAGAATGATCGAGAAAGGTGAGAGTTATCAGAAGATCAAGGAGAAAAATCCTTCGATCACCGAAGATGACTACAACGACTTCAAGATCAATTGCTCGAGCACCGCAAGCTCCCAATCAAGTGAGTGGGGGAAACAAATGCGGGAGCTGAACATAGGGGAACACACACTCGGTCCCGGCGGTTACAGAGTGGCGGAGCCTATATGGGACAAGGAGGAGGCGGACCGTGCCGAGCAAGGCCTACCGCCCCTCTTCGATAAATACGGTGACAAGCAGACCAGGAACTTTGTCAGGGCCCGGTACAAGAAGGACCCGAAAACAAAGGAGCTTACCACGGATCCGAAGACCAGGCAGCTTGAGCTTGTTCTGGTAAGGAATACACCCCCGCGTAATTAGCTCCATATGGTTGCATTCTAATTAATGAAGCCAAATTTCTAAATGGTTCACATTCCTTCCGCAGGCGACTGAAAGCAGTAGCGCGGGGTCGACTAAGAGCAACCCTTGGGACACCACTCTAAATAGGGGGTTGAATGTAATGAAGAACAAGGATAAGCTCAGTAAGCCGACGTCAGCTGGTCGTGTGGCCGGCAAAGGCTTGTCGACAAAATGGGGGTCATACTATACCGCTGGTGTGCGGAAGGAGAAAAAGACCAGCTCGGAAAGCCAGGCGCGAGAGGTTCAAGAACTCAAGGCACAGGTGGCGCGTATTCCGGAGATTGTCCAAGAGCAAGTGGAACAACGACTCGGAGCGACGATCACCGCCCTTGTGCCTACCTTGATCTCGGGGTTGAGTGCGTGGATTGCGGGCGGCCAACAGGGGCCGCCCCCGATTCCTAGCTTCACGGCCAGCAACTCGCATAATGCGATGGCGGGGCCATTGGTGCCTCCGGCGGAGGCGGCATTGGTGTCTCCGACGCCGGCACGGGAGCTTAATGCACCCGGGTGTACGCCGGCCGGCACCTCTTCAGCAAGCGGCCCCTCCGTCAACTGCACGCCCGCCGTTGGCGGTGCGTCGACATTAGCCGAGCTCGACGCCATCATCACGGTAACTAATTAAGCCTCTCTCGGCCGAGGACTTCATCTCCTTGCCTTTGACTGGGCATCCCTAACGCCCTACATGTTTTCGCAGGGCGCCGCCGATGTTCCGTGCACTCTCCTCCACTTCGTGAACAACGAGTTGGTCGATGTCGCCAAGGGCAAAATCGTTCAACCGGGCAACCCCTTGTTCCACGGTACCCAGATGCCACCCAACTTGTTTAGGGTTCAACTGGTTCGGGTGCTGCCAGGCTGCGACGACTTGTTACCTCCGATTCGACCCGTCGGGGCCGACGATGAAGACGTGATGACCCTCAGCGCCTGCCTGAGCTGGCCCCTGCTTTGGCCGAAGAGCCAGATTCGTTTGGGGGCGGGGGACACCACCCCAAAGACAACACCGCCAGTCGTGCCGGCGCCAAGTCGGCCCCATGGCAAGACCGCCGTAACGGTGCCGGACATCCCTATGCCACTGGATCCAAACATGCATATGGCACAGGATCAGAACGACGACGACGACGACGATGATACATTTGGCAACGTCGATCAGTACTTTGCCGAGCATGGGTACGATGGCGACTTCATGGGGCCTCCTTCTCAAGAACCAAACCCAACAAAAGACGTGTGCGATCTAGCTGGTACCGCGGAGAAGCCAAGTTGCAACAGGCGCCGTCTGGCGTTCAGCTCTCAGGAGACGCCTCCAGCTGCCGACTTCACCGAGCCTCAGATAGGCGAGGTGCGAAATATTATCAGCCCCAACACACTCAAGAAGGCGGTCTGTGAGCAGAACTCGGTCCCATTACAGGAGAAGAAGAAGGCACGCAAAAGAAAGACTAAGAAGGGTGCGAGCCAGCCGGCACCGAGTACGATCCGTGCTCAGGACGGGCCACCTTCACCGCAGGATATCTCGAGGAGGGTGCATGTGGCGGGTAGGGCGATGCTACCGACAAATATGCTCAATGCTGCAACCGGTGCTATGCGGAGTCTGCATGACAGTGTTCTTTCTTTGGAGAAGCGGCGTCTCAGGGAGAAGGATGTGGCATACCCGGTTTTCGCGGCCAAGGTGCCAGAGGGCAAGGGCTTTGTGGATAACTCCATCGGGCGTACGATCGTCCTGCGTTTTGATGACATCCACGCTATGTTGAACCTTCATCCGCTGCACTACACCTTCGTTCGGCTATTTTCGCTGAGTATGGAGATGCGGATCATTCGCGACAAGACCCCGGACATCGTGATAGTCGACCCCTTCTACATGCGTGCCAAGATCTTGGGCAGCGCTGGGGACCGGCAAGTCGCGAGTTCTTACCTCGAAGGCGTCATTCTGGCAAACCAAGATAAGGATAACTTCCTCGTGCCTTACTTTCCCGAGTAAGTCCTCCCCTCAACCGGCCCGTAACATATGAATTCTTACATTTCGATCGTTTTTCTTTTAACATTCCGTGTTTTCTGCAGTGACACACGTTGCACGCTCATCCTCCTAAGCCCCAAATATTCCATGGCCACGTATTTCGACCCGGACCGTCAGTCGAACGTAGACTACACAAATGTCAAGAAGGTTCTTGATGATGTTCTCCCCGGCTACGCCAAATCTGGAGGCACCTTCACCAGGCCTATTCGTAAGTACGGCAAGCACGTGTTCTCCCACAATACGACGTTCTGCTGCGTCAAGCAGCCGCCTGGCGGTCAGAAGGGTGCCTACTACGCCATCCATCACATGCGGGCGATCGTACGGGACCATCATCAACTTCTGCTACCGAGTAAACTCAAAGATTGGGCAAAGAGCGTGTCGGCAATCCAGGACGCGGACCTCCGACAAGAATTCTTTCGCATCCAGTCGGAGTTTGCGGAAATCATCCATCAAGATGTCCTTCGTACCTCGGGGCAGTTCTACCTCAACAATCAACCGTCCAACAGTGACATCGACACAATGCTACAAATGCAGGCTGACAACGACCGTTATTTCATGACTCCCACGATAGACGGCGGCTTCATCCACGCTCCGGTCCCTTGAGTCGAGTCGAAAGCAGTGATGCTGTGTCTAGTTCTGAAACATCGATTGGCTCATGTTGTAATTAAACTTTAATGAACTTGTAGTATGTCTCTTTGGTTTCGAGAGTCGTTCAACTTAGATGTAATCGATGCTATTAATGTCTTGCTTTTCTCTTCCGATCGTTCTGTTGCATACTTATATATTGCTTATGTATTGTCTGTGAATTGGTACTAACGTTTCGTTTGGCTAGTGCATAGCGATGCCGACGTATGTCGTGTACAAGGGTAAGGTTCCCGGAGTCTACGATGACTGGGAGGAGTGTCGGAGACAGGTTCACCGATTCAGCGGTAACAGTTACAAAGGGTACACCACTAGGGCCGAGGCCGAATCTAGATACGCCCGCTATCTAGCGGGAGAGGGGAGGGAGTGTTGGAGGAACCGGATGAAGACGAGTTTCATCGTGATGATGCTCATCGTGATGACCGCAGCTCTCTTCTATGTGATGGTAGTTTAGATGATCGATATCGACTTGTAATGTGAAGACAAACTCGCTACTCGCGGTCTCGAGACTTGTAATATAATGTTCTATCTTTGTTCGGTCTTTTTAATTCGGAGACTAATATGATGAATTGTATTCGGAGACTAATATGATGAATTGTATTCAAAGACTAATCTTCTATTGTATTCGATGAATCTGTTGTTGATGTGTGCTGTCTATATTTTGTCAAATTATACATTTTGTAACCTGTGCAAAAAACAGAAAATAAAAAAAATAAAAAAAACCTAATATTCATACTAATGGCGCATCACATGACAGTGCGCCATTAGTATGACAGTGCATACTAATGGCGCATCACTGGGTAGTGCGCCATTAGTATGCCGCGGTTACTAATGGCGCATCCAGTGGTGGTGCGACATTAGTATGCCAAAGCACCTGGGTATACATGGCCCCTAGGAGGCATACTAATGGCGCACCCTGGCCTATACTAATGGCGCACCAGGTGGTGCGCCATTAGTAAAAATTACTAATGGCGTGCTGTTAATGGCGCACCACAGATGCGCCATTAATAGCCATATTAGGTGTGCCATTAGTAGGGGTTTTTCTAGTAGTGAATAGGTAGGTATGATGGCTATTTTGAGGAAGGTATATGGTGGGTGTATGGTACCGGCGAAAGTTGCGCGGCACAAGAGAGGCTAGCAATGGTGGAAGGGTGAGAGTGCGTATAATCCATGGACTCAACATTAGTCATAAAGAACTCATATACTTATTGCAAAAATCTACAAGCCATTGAAAACAAAGTACTACGCGCATGCTCCTAGGGGGATAGATTGGTGGAAAAGACCATCGCTCATCCCCGACCGCCACTCATAAGGAATACAATCAATAAATAAAATTGTGCTCCAACTTCATCACAAAGCGGTTCACCATACGTGCATGCTACGGGAATCACAAACTTCAACACAAACATTCTTTAAATTCACAATTACCCAACTAGCATGACTCTAATATCACCACCTCTATATCTCAAAATAATTATCAAGTATCAAATTGATCATAGCATCCAATTCACTTCCTATGATAGTTTTTATTATACCCAACTTGGATGCCCATCATTCTAGGACGAATTTTATAACCATAGCAAATACCATGCTGTTGTAAAAGACTCACAAAATAATATAAGTGAAGCATGAGAGATCAACAATTTCTACAAAATAAAGCCATCGCCGTGCTCTAAAAGGTATAAGTGAAGCACATAGAGCAAAAATTATCTAGCTCAAAAGATATAAGTGAAGCACATAGAGTATTCTAATAAACTCTAAATCAAGTGGGTTTCTCCCAAAAGGTGTGTACAGTGAGGATGATTGTGGTGATCTAAAAAGAAAATACTAATATCATACAAGACGCTCCAAGCAAAACACATATCATGTGGTGAATAAAAATATAGCTCCAAGTAAAGTTACCAATAGACGAAGATGAAAGAGGGGATGCCTTCCGGGGCATCCCCAAGCTTAGGCTTTTGGTTATCCTTGAATATCTTGAGGTGCCATGGGCACCCCCAAGCTTAGGCTCTTGTCACTCCTTATTCCATAGTCCATCAAATCTTTACCCAAAACTTGAAAACTTCACAACACAAAACTCAACAGGAAATCTCATAAGCTCCGTTAGTGCAAGAAAGAAAAACCACCACACAATGTACTGTAATGAACTCATTCTTTATTTATATTGGTGTTAAACCTACTATATTCCAACTTCTCTATGGTTCATACCCACCTATACTAGCCATAGATGCATCAAAATAAGCAAACAACACACGAAAAACAGAATCTGTCAAAAACAGAACAGTTTGTAGCAATCTGTAACTTTCGAATACTTCTGGATCTATAACAATCCTACCAAAATGGGAAGTCCTGGGAAATTTGTCTATTGATCTACATCAAAAATATCAATGCAAAAGCACATTTCTGTGAATTACTAAAATTATTTTCGTGCATGCAAAAGTTTCTGTTTTTCAGCATAATCAAATTAACTATCACCGTAGGTTATCCTATAGGTTCTACTTGGCACAAACACTAATTAAAACATGAAAACACATCTAAACAGAATCTAGATGAAATATTTATTAATAAATAGAAGCAAAAAGCAAGAAACAAAAATAAAATTGGGTTGCCTCCCAACAAGCGCTATCGTTTAATGCCCCTAGCTAAGCATAAAAGCGAGAATAGATCTAAGCAGTGCCATCTTTGGCATTCAATTCATAGGTAGCTCGCATGATAGATTCATAAGGTAATTTAACTTTCTTTCTTGGAAAGTGTTCCATGGCTTTCCTTAATGGAAATTGGAATCTAATATTCCCTTCCTTCATATTAATAATTGCACCAATCGTTCTAAGGAAAGGTCGACCAAGAATAATAGGACATGAAAGATTGCAATCTATATCAAGAATGATAAAATCTACGGGCACATAATTACTATTTGCAACAATAAGAACATCATTGATATTTCCCATAGGTTTCTTAATGGTGGAATCCGCAAGGTGCAAATTTAAAGAGCAATCATCAAAATCATGGAAACCTAGAATATCACATAAAGTTTTCGGAATCGTGGAAACACTAGCACCCAAATCACACAAAGCATAGCACTCATGATCTTTAATTTTAATCTTTATAGTAGGTTCCCACTCATCATGAAGTTTTCTAGGTATAGAAACTTACAGGTTAAGTTTTTCTTCATAAGATTGCATCAAGGCATCAACAATATGTTTGGTAAAAGCTTTATTTTGACTATAAGCATGAGGAGAATTCAACGGGGATTGCAACAAGGAAATACAATCTATTAAAGAACAATTATCATAATTAAATTCCTTGAAATCCATAATAGTGGGTTCAGTGCTATTTAAAGTCTTGACCTCTCCAATCCCACTTTTACCAAATTTAGCATCAAGATCTAAAAACTCCGAATCATTGGGACACCTTTTGACTAAAGTTGACTCATCTCCAGTCCCATCATTATTAAGATTCATATTGCAAAACAAGGATTTAATAGGGGACACATCAATAACTTTTAGATATTCATCATTTTTTTCCCCTAACCCTTCTGGTTTGGCAGCCATCTTATTGACCAAGGTGGTTTGCTTATCAGAAATTTGGGCTATTGATTTTTCAAGACGAGCAATCTGAGAATTCAAACCATAAAATTCTTTGGACATGTCATCAAGCTCTTTGTTCATATACTCCATGAAACTTTTTTGTTCTTTAAGCTCTTCTCTAAAGAAACTATTATGCTCAAATTGTAAAGTCATAAAACTTCTAATGTTTAATTCAATCTCATCCAACCTTCTAAGATGAAGGTTGGTGTTCTTAGGCAAAGCCATAAGGGCAAACAGGCACACAAGAAGACAAGCGAAAGAGAGAGGAGATTGGGAAAGAGAGGGCGAATAAAACAGCAAGGGTGAAGTGGGGGAGAGGAAAACGAGAGGCAAATGGCAAATACTGTAATGCGAGGGAGATGAGTTTGTGATCGGTACTTGGTATGTCTTGACTTGAGAGAAGACCTCCCCGGCAACGGCGCCAGAAATACTTCTTGCTATGTCTTGAGCTTGCGTTGGTTTTCCTTTTTCCTTGAAGAGGAAAGGGTGATGCAGCAATGTAGCGTAAGTATTTCCCTAAGTTTTTGCGAACAAAGGTATCAATCTAGTAGGAGGCTCCTCAAAAGTCCCACGCACCTACACAAACAAACAAGAACCTCACAACCAACGCAATAAAGGGGTTGTCAATCCCTTCACGACCACTTGCGAAAGTGAGATCTGATAAAGATAATATGATAAGATAAATAATTTTGGTATTTTTATGATATAGATTGGAAAAGTAAAGATGCAAATAAAAGTAGATGGAAAACTTATATGGTAAAAGATAGACCCGGGGGCCATAGGTTTCACTAGTGGCTTCTCTCAAGATAGCATAAGTATTACGGTGGGTGAACAAATTACTGTCGAGCAATTGATAGAAAAGTGCATAGTTATGAGATTATCTGGGCATGATCATGTATATAGGCATCACGTCCGTGACAAGTAGATCGAAACGATTCTGCATCTACTACTATTACTCCACACATCGACCGACTCCTGCCTGCATCTAGAGTATTAAGTCCATGAAGAACAGAGTAACGCATTAAGAAAGATGACATGATGTAGAGGGATAAACTCATACAATATGATATAAACCCCATCTTTTTATCCTCGATGGCAACAGTACAATACGTGCCTTGCTGCCCTTGCTGTCACTGGGAAAGGACACCGCAAGATTGAACCCAAAGCTAAGCACTTCTCCCATTGCAAGAAATATCAATCTAGTAGGCCAAACCAAACTAATAATTTGAAGAGACTTGCAAAGATAACTTAATCACACATAAAAGAATTCAGAGGAGATTCAAATATTTATCATAGATAAACTTGATCATAAACCCACAATTCATCGGATCTTGACAAACACACCGCAAAAAGAGTTACATTGAATAGATCTCCAAGAAGATCGAGGAGAACTTGGTATTGAGAATCAAATAGAGAGAAGAAGCCATCTAGCTAATAACTATGGACCCGAAGGTCTATCGTAAAGTACTCACAACTCATAGGAGAGGCCTTGGAGATGATGTAGAGGCCCTCCATGGTCGATTCCCCCTCTGGTGGAGCGCCGGCGAAGGCTGCAAGATGGGATCTCGCGGATACAGAAGGTTGCGGCGGTGGAATTAGGTTTTCGTGGTCGCTTCTGATGGTTTCAGGGTACGGGTGTATATATAGGAGGAAGAAGTAGATCGGTTGATGCTCGAGGGGCCCACGTGGGTGGGGGGCGCGCCCACCCCCAGGGGGCACGCCGGGCACCCTCCTGGCCACCTCGCTTGTTGCTTGACGTCCACTCCAAGTCTCCAGGTTGGCATTTGTTCCAAAACGATCGCTCCCGAAGGTTTCACCCAGTTTCGACTCTGTTTGATATTCCTTTTCTTCGAAACACTGAAATAGGCAAAAAACAGCAATTCGGGCTGGGCCTCCGGTTAGTAGGTTAGTCCCAAAAATGATATAAAAGTGTAAAGTAAAGCCCATAAACATCCAAAACGGGAATATAATAGCATGGAACAATCTAAAAATTATAGATACGTTGGAGACGTATCAATATTTGAAAAAAAAATTGGGTACGGGACATTTTTGTTTGGTCACTAACCGTGAAATTTGGCTCCATGAATTTCGCCAAACACCGCCAACTTCCTGCACAGACATTGACCATTCGATCTGTGCAATCCTACGAACAAGCAAGGTACAATACTCATGACTCACCATGTGTGTCCCTATCAACTTCTTGCATAACACTTTCCCTTCCAATATCAGCAACCTGGGTTCAGGATGATCGAACCATGGCCTAAAATGTTCGGGTTAGTTTGTTAAATTCAAAAAGGTATTTTATGATAGATTAATAGTGGTGCAGGGGCAACATAACTTACCTAGACAGGTTCTGCTCGGAGTTGTTGGACATACAAACAACTAGGAACTGGATCAAAGCAGGTGAAGGAGGAGTCAGAAAATTCCCACCGAGACCATGGGTCGGGTGCAAACCATGTGCACACGACCTGTACCGGTCGTGTGGGTTGGTCGTTACGCTGGGCAAATACAACCTCAGAGCGGTCGGAGTAGGCTAGGACCAGCCTTGACGATACCTGCCAATGGAACGAAACAAGACTTCTGATGTCATCTGGGGTGTCCAATGGCAGTTGTGGTGGTCCATGTGGGGACAAGGCCAGGTTACTGTCGAAGTTGACAATGTTAGATTCTGCTTGATGGGTGTGTTGCTTCTTGTTTTGGCCTGAAAGGGTCATCCATAAAATCTGAAGGTGTTTTGTAACAAAATGCATTTACAAAAGAGCCCCTCAAAAAAAGTGTGGCTCTTCATCTTACCAATAACTGATTCGGCACAATTTGCTTCGCTACTTTGACCATGCACTCTTTTCCTTCCATGATGTACGTGGCCTGTAGAACTGTCTATTTTTTTAGCGTTGGTCATTAAGATTTGTTAAAATAAGTAGATGTCCGTTCACAATCATGTGCATTCTTTTTTTTCGATAATCATGTGCATTCTTGTGTGCCTCTGAAAGTGCAATCTTGCTCTTAAGTGTATTTTTGATGTTGATGACAAATTACATATAGGGGACTAACTATGTTTGATGAGTATATTCACAGGTCATTAGTTCCCTTGGTTTTAGTGTGCATCAGGGACACATCAAATGAGATATTGCTCAAGCAGATAACCAATGAGGAAAGAAGCAAACAAAAACAAAGCATCTTGCTCTTTTATACATTTCTTGAGTAATAGGGATCCCACACTATTAAGAGGGGATCTGAGGTGTAGGTTCAAGGCTTGCTCACAATCTACCTCACAAGTAGTTTTCACAAAGACCAAAAACATTCCTAGCAAAACTACTTAGCCAAAACCTACTCTCCATTTTCTCCACATACTTGCTTCTAGCCAGATCATCCAGACGAGCTCCCGGATCATCCGGGCTAGACCCAGATCGTCCGGAGCTAGATCCAGATCATCCGGATAATGCATCCAGGGGCCATCTTTCGGCACTGATTATCGCCGGATCATCCGGACCTGCCCCAGATCATCCGAGTTGTGCCTGGATAATCCGGACCTTGTCCTGGATCGTCCGGGTAATGTAGCCCCTTCCATCACAGAACTCTGGTGGATGAAGCTGGATCATCCGGCCGTTCATCCGGATCATCCGGGCAGTCCTTCGGACTGTCCGACCTCTTCGCAGCTCTGCTGCTACCACTTACATCCAGGCCTACAGTCAGATCATACGGACGCTGACCAGATCATCCGGATGGTACTCCAGATCATCCGAGCAGGTCAACCTCTGCTCCAAATGGCTCTAATCTGTTGTGGGTATAAATAGATCCTTACCTCTTCGAGATAAGGCTGAATACTCCACTCCAACATGCCTCAAGAACACTGTGCTCTCTCTCTCTGCTCACCCACGAAATCTTAGATACCGGTTTGATTCTTGAGAGTTTGAAAGAGTTGTTCCAATCAAAAGAAAGATCTTCTCCCTCTCCTTCTTGTGGCAGAAGCAAATCGTGATTTGAGCAAGTCTTGAGCTTTTCCCCTTGGATCTTATACTCTTGGAGGTTGGAGACTCCTAGGCGTTAGGAGTCTTTCGGTGAGGAATCGATCATTGTGATTACCCCTGAAAAGTTTGTGAGGGTTTGGAGACCACCCCAAGGTCTACCACTAGTGGTTGAGAAATGCCTTCGTGGTGTTGTCTCAAAGGGAGAATAGGGTGAGCCTTCGTGGCATTGGTGTGCCTTCGTGGTAACATCCACCTCTCTAATAGTGACATAGTGATACGGGGCTAACCCGGTGTAGGCCGATCTTTCATGATTGGAGTGGGTTCCCTCGAAGAACACGGGGAAGAACGGAGAGAAATCACAAGGGGAAACACTCAAAAACAAGTCCAATCACACATCCACTAGAAAATCAAACACACAAGATCCACAAGGTACATGAACAACAAAAGGAAAGATACAAGGTAAAGTTCATCTCCAAGAGGAGGTCTTGATGGGGGTCCTCCTGTGAGGGGGTCTTGATGATATCCTGCAAGACCTTCTCCTAGATGGAGGTCTTGGCCTACAATGGAGTAGTGGCCTCTCTCTCTCTCTCTCTCTCTCTCTCTCTCTCTATCTCTCTCTCTCTCAAGACTAGAGGTAGGAGCAAAGCTCACCCAAGAATGAGCTATCATATTTGCTAACCCTAACTAGAGGAAGGGGAAAGATTATATATAGTTTAAGTGAGCGAAGGGGTACACGGGCCTCAGCCCAGCATGCGGTGCACACACAGGCAGCAGACGTCCGGCCTTTACCGGTCGTCCGGTGGCTCACGAGGGTCCGAACGTCCGGTAGGGTTCGGACTTCCGCCATTTTGGTTTTGTTGAAGTGGCACCGGATTTCCAGAGACGACCGGTCGTCTGGTCGTCCGGTCTTGGATGGACATCCGGCCGCTGTAGCATGTGCAGGCCGGGGCTTGGCTGGCAGGCTAGCACTTCCAAGCGTCGGACATCCGGTCCATACCGGTCGTCCGACCGCTGTAGCTTTCGTCGGCTGGAGTTCTTCTGGCCGTCTGGGATGCATCGGGTACCGGATGTCCGGTGGCGTCCGGACGTCCGGTGGCTATAGCTTGTAGCAGCTTCGTTTCTTCCGTCTTCTCTTCCATGCTTCCCTCACGAATCGTGCAGGGGTTCCTTGGCGCTTGCACTCCTCCTCGTCATTTGTGAAGCTCTGGCAATACCTATGCCTGCACACGAGTGGAGTGTCAAGTGGTATACCATCCTCGACGGGGTCAAGTGAGCACGTGTAAAGGAGATGATTCACTTTTATGTATGTGAAGTAGAGGTCGCACGTGCCACTTGCCAAATGGACTCTTGACATGGTGATGTCCATGGGATGCTCCGCATCATCTCCCCCCTGGGAAAGATCCGACCTCAGATCAAAAACCAAATCACCATGGGAAATAGATGGCTTTTGCCGTGTAGAAGTGGATGTTCACCAAGTACTCATCATCTTCAAGCTCGAAATGGGCACTCTCCAATTTCGCGCCGTCTAGGGATTCCTTCAAAAGGAGCAAAGACAACAGACACTTGGAAAAACAAATGTGGTTAGCATTAGTGCAAAACCAAGCATTCAAGTGGTGATTCACCAAACAAGTGTCGTCATCAAGCATAGCATATGGTTTGACAAAGGATTGTGTCATGACATGTAAGCATATGAATTGAGCACAATCAAGGACATCGTTGAAACTAGCATGTAAATGTGAGGTAGTGATGCAAATGTGTGTAATAAGAGAATGAGCATCTACCTCATGGTCATAGCAATCATGCCTAAAGTGATCGACAAATGGTCTATGGTAGGCATAGAAATTATTCACAACACCAAATATAATGATATGTCTAAACACATGGGGCAAGTGCAAGACAATCCAAGCGTAATGTGCATAGGGTGTAGTGAAGATATCATGGCACTCAAGAAAAAAGAAAGAGCAATTGTGCATCATGTGTGAGGCAATCAAGTCAATCATGTGACAAACAATGGGACATGGCATATGTGAAGAAATGATATTGGTGCAACCAACCATATGATAATAGCATGTAGTCCAAGAATTGGATGCAACACACAAGGTATATATGTCATGAGGCATGGAAATGTGGCAATCATGGGTGAAAGCAATATCTTGAACATGCGTGCAAATGGGGCAAGCAACACATGAAGTATGATCCACAATATTCAAGCTCAAGAAGGATGTCACCTTGAAAGCATGTCCTTGTGCATTCTTCACAATGCCGAAGTGGTAGAAAATGTGGTGTATAAGCGAGTCGTGGTAGAATATATGAGGCTCGCTCTCAAGAGCTCGAATGGTCAACTCACATGAAGTGGAAGTCAACACGAAGTCCAAGTATCCTACACATGCACACAACAAAACAAAGAATGTATGTGCATGGTAGATAAACACATCATCCATCATGATGGTTCTCTTCTCTTGCACATAACCCTTATAAGCACAAGTGCATGAATAATATGATGCAACAATGGCTATATTCATGGCACTAGGCATATGATGCAAAGAAGGAAGGCAAGCATGCTTCACAAGAAATATGTCAAAATCTCCAAAGATATGTGTGAATGCTATGGGGGCAATCTCATTAGCAAGACTAAAAGCATTGTTGCACTCAATACATGTCAAATCATTTAGCATGAGAGAGGCAACACATGGAGATATATAAGAAGAAGCAGTAACAATCATGTGCAAATCATGTAGATGGTTGTCATCAACCGTATCAAATGAGCAAGTATGAATCATTGGTGATGCAACATAAGCAAGCATATCAATCAAGTCATGCAAACTAGTGGAGCGAAGATGCAACACACTAGAGTAAATCATGGCAATCATGTCATGTGAACAAATAATAGGCATAGATAATGCACATGACATATTGCAAGCATGATCAAAAATCAAGATCAAAGCATGATCATAAGCATTGGGCACAAAGTAAACATGGCAAGAACAAGAAATATCTCCACAAAGCTTGCAAATACACATATGAGTACTAGAGTTAATCATCATGTGTAATGCAAAGCATGGGTCACAAGTGCATGGCAAAGGCATAGTAATGAGCATATCATGCAAAGTGAACATGGCAAGATGGGCATATAATATATGATGTACCATAACCCATAGCCAAGTGAGGGCCATGTAGAAGAAATGCGCGAAGTCTTTGCACGAAGAGAGTTGTGGGAAAGATCATCCATGGGATCCCAAGTCATCATTGCTCTCTAGAGCTTGTTTTGTCAACTCATGGGATTGCGAGGTTGACAAGTATTCATGGGTACCTACACAAAAGAGACGCAAACCAAAGAAATTGTGTGCGTGGTAAATTTACACATCATCCATCATGATGTGTATGTGCACATCTGAGTTAGCAAAAGATAAGAATCGCTCAAAGAAATTGGATGCATGGTATAAGAACATGTCATCCATCATGAAAGAATAGTTATTATTTATAGGATGATGGGGACACAAATTGAGAATGCAAGTATATGGCACATCAATAGCATGTTTATTCATGAAGAGCATATGGTGCACACAAGTATTGGGATCATGCAATGAATGGGATGGATCAAAATCTTCTAAAATGTACGAGGAAACTATGGGGGTCTCCTAATGAGCAATAGCGAAAATATCATACGAAGAAAATGGACCACATCCAAAAAAATGCATATCCTAAGCTAGGTGGTCATGGCATGGCATATGATATAAATAATGCAAAGGGAGCATATCAATATCATCACAAGAAAAACAAATGCCAATAACCATGGGCTTGTCATCTATGCCATATGTGCAAATTGGTTTTATTTTAATGGCATATGCATAGTCACTATGATGAGATTGCAAATAAGACATATGGTTGATCCCATGCATAGCATATGACAAGTCAAGAGAATTATCAAACATGATGTGACCTAAAGAATTGTCACAAGAAGTCCTATGTAACATGGCATCACAACTAGTAGACTCCACATGAGAATCATCATACTTATCATAAATGGGCAAATCATCGCATGGGGAAATCATACTAGCATGAAGCATGGTTCTAGGTGGATCAACATCATGCAAGAAATGAATGTCAGGAATGTCCACTAGTGGGACTTGAGTATCACCGTCACCTATGTTACCTTTGTCATTCCACTCAAGTGGTGTAGGTGAGGTGGGAAAGACAAAATGGTGGTCATTTTTATCTTGATGGAACCATGTGGGGGGGTGCATCATATTCCACCATGGCCATCATCTTGTACAAAGGGAGGACGAAGTCGTCTAGGATCGGCGCGTCATCATAAATGGTACCTAGCACCAAATGAGAAGACACAATAGAGGTAGAGGTAAAGTTGTTAGAAATGCAAATGGACTCACGAGACCTATCAACTATCACACTCTCTCTATGTGATGGTTCACTCGCTCCCTCAAAATAGGTGCACTCAAAGTCACATATGGTGGAGTCACTCATCTCACTCAAGTGGTGGGGGTTGTGGCTCTCCTCACATGGGAATTGTGGCAACTCATCATATGTGGGGCTAGTGGTGAACTCACTCTCACTCCAAATATGGTGGCAAAAGTCACTCAAGTCATCATACGTTGCCATGGTCGAAGGGAAAATACCATGCTCAACCAACTCGTTGCTGTCGCCGTGGATGAAGGCCGAAGATGGCACATCATCACTCTCCTGCATGACTGAAGGGAAAATCCCATGCTCGATCATCTCGACACTGTCGCCGTGGATGAATGCCGAAGATGGCATATCATCACTCTCTCCTCCTAAGATGGAAGCATCATCCTTGATCGCCACCTTGTCGCTCGCCTCCAAAGCTTGGTCCTTAAGGGTCTCCGTAGTCGTACTCATCGCCGCACCTTCTTGAAAAAGAGTTGTGGTAGACTCAGCATCATCATTGTCACAAAGAGGGATGGCTGTGAAGTCGAACTTGGGAGCATCGTCTTGGAGCTCGTCAGGCTTGGACATCTTGGTGGTACTATCCTCATGCTCGTTCTCATGGAGCTTGGTCGTCACGAAGTGAGCTTGGGGTAGAGAAGCCTTGGACTTCATGAGTTATTGTTCCGCCTTGAGAGCACCAATGTAGTTGTCGTCAAGGGACTTGTAGTTCTCGAGGAAGATAGTCTTGGAGATGTCATTGTGCAATCCCATCGTGGAGTGGAACTTCATCGAAATGGGGTCGTCCACGCCGGCTCATCGCAAGGGATTCTTCATCTCCTTGAAGTATGCATCGATGGACTTGGATCCTTGGATGGTGTTCTCCAATTGGCGTAGAAGTTGTTCCGTGTAGGTTGGACGCACGAACTCTCGCCTAATAGCTCTCTTCATCTTGGGTCAACTCATGACGTAGCTCTCCAAAGGTGTGTGAAGCCACCATGTGTACACGTAGTCGTAGAAGTTCCTTGTGGCGCACTTCACTTGATCTTCGGGACGAACTTGATGTAGCTTGAGGTAGTCGTCCATCAAGTGCTCCCACTCGAGATACTCCTCAGGTTCTTGAGTCCCATAGAAAGGAATCGCGTGGTCGATGTCGAGGTCATAGTAGCTCGTGGAAGTCGCGGACTTGAGCTTGGGGAGCTTCTCTTTAGCGTAGTCTTGGGGTGCTTGTTGGCGAAGAAGCCTATGTTCGTAGGCGAAGATGCCTTGAAGTTATTTGGCAAAGATGCCAAGGGAGATGGTGAAGTCGTTGAGCGGTTGTTGGTGTTGAGCTCTTGACCTTCACGTTCTTGTTGTTGATGGTGTCGATGCCGATGTGATCTTGCCGGAGATGGTAGCTCGGAAGGATGTGCTCTTGAGCGTCTTCTCAAAGATGAGGAAGATCGCTTGTAGGACTTGATGAGGGCTTTGATCTCCTCCATTTGAGCTTGCATCTTGGTGTCGAAGTTGCTTTTCGTGGCATCGAACTCGTCGTTGTTGTTGTAGACTGAAGGTGAAATGCGTTGCCTATCCATCACAAGACTCGAGCAAAGGTGAGTAGGAAATGTGATAAACAATACCAAGTTACCTTTTCCCAAAGTTGAGGATGTATCCCGTTTCACTCAATGTGAAATGAAAGAATAGTGGAATTGGTACCGGACTTGTTCACTCACACCTATCAAGTAAAGCTTATGGTGGAGTTCGGTGAGGATAGTGGCACAAAAATTTGAAGCAAAATGTTAGCAAGAGTCAATAATGTTGAAAGAGATTCACAAATTTGGAAGTGAAATAAGTATACCAATAGCAATGAATGGCACACGGAAACACACACACAGATAGATAAATGGGGTTGTGCAATGAAGGAATGAGCACAAAATGTGGAAGCCACGGAAAATGCTTGTGTTGCACAACTAAAGAGAGACGCTAGCACGATTGCTCATAGGCGGATACGACACTTGTGCACAACCTATAAGATGTAAAATGGATAAACTTTCTATCCCAAGTATGCTATGTATGTATGTTCCGGTGCTTTAGCAGAAGATGATCCAAGATGATTGGATATGATACCATATGATATATTTTGATGCTATGGCTATTGCTTACAAGCTCTTTGTTCACTCTTTTTCTTTGCTTAAAAGCTTTATTTCTTTTTTATGGCCACTTTTGCACAATACACAAGCCAAGATAGCAATTGTATATATGCGGGAACAAACTTGTGGCACAAGAGATGATATGATACCAAAATGATACCAATATGATATGGTATATATGCAATAGGAGGTGTAGACCAATGATTACTAATGTGCACAAGTAACGTTGCCAGCAATACTCAAAGGCTAGTGTCGATAGGCAAGTGACGCAAAATGGGCTAGGAGTTAACAATGTAATGGCAAGGAGAATGTACAATGATGTCGTCGAGGTTACCGTCCGTCAATGATGAGAGGCGGTGTTGTTGATGTCGACCCGTTCCTAATTAGCCGAAGCACCTTAGGAAACGGAAAAACCACAACTCAAAATCTCAAGGATAAAAGTCAAATGGTGGTAGTTTGCACTTGGCAATGCGGAAGTGGAATGATGGGCTATACACGTGTTGGAGTTGAAGTTGCCGTCCCTAAGTAGCCGGAACAACTTAGGAGACACAAGCCACAACTCAAACAAGCTCAAACAAAAAATTGGGTTAAGTTGGGTTGGTGAAATGTATGTTGGAAAATGGGTATGTGGAAGTGGTGGTGGTGGTTGATGATGAAGTAACCGTCCCTACGTAGCCGAAACACTTTAGAAGACTCAAATCACTACTCAAGCAACCACTAATGCTATGGTGAATAAAAAGGGTTAGGTTGCGGAAGTCGGTGGTGGTATAGCGGATGATGTGGTGGAGGCCCTAGGCAAAGATGCCAAAGTTCCAAAATTTGATGGCGTCAAATGGTGTTGTTAGTATTTTTGCGGGATGGGGGATGTCAATAGCTTCAAAACGAGCTAAAGAACATCAAAAACGGAGTTCGGATGAATTAGTTATGGCCGAAACAAAATTCAGCCGAAGTTGATATCTACAGGTCGTCGGACGTCCGGTCGGGCTCGAAAATCCGCTGTTTCCGCTCGGGTTAGGGGTTCCAGTCGTCCGGTAAAGGTCGGACGTCCGGTGGGTCGGGGTCAACGCAGGATTTGAGCTCCGGGACGCGATTTTGGACGGAATTGGGGGATTTTGGGGTTAAAATTGAGCAAATTTCGTGGATGAAAGATGGGGATACTTGGGGAGATGCTAGATCCACTCGAACCAAGCAAATCCATGGATCAAAATCAACAAAAAATCATCAAACCAACAAATTATAAAAAAAATTGGGGCTATTTTTGGTTGGGATTTTCGAAATTTAGGAGGAAATCAAGCAAAAGAAGGCAAGAAAACGGTGGGAGGGACTCCAAATACGTGATCAACGTGGCTCATGATACCATATGATACGGGGATAACCTGGTGTAGGCCGATCTTTCACGATTGGAGTGGGTTCCCTTGAAGAACACGAAGAACATGGGGAAGAACAGAGAGAAATCATAAGGGGAAACACTCAAGAACAAGTCCAATCAGACATCCACTAGACAATCAAACACACAAGATCCCCAAGGTACATGAACAACAAAAGGAAAGATACAAGGTAAAGTTCATCTCCAAGAGGAGGTCTTGATGGGGGTCCTCCCGTGAGGGGGTCTTGATGATATCCCGCAGGATCTTCTCCTAGATGGAGGTCTTGGCCTCCAATGGAGTAGTGGTCTCTCTCTCTCTCTCTCAAGAGTAGAGGTAGGAGCAAAGCTCACCTAAAAATGAGCTATCATATTTGATAACCCTACTAGAGGAAGGGAAAATAGTATATATATAGTGTAAGTGGATGAAGGGGTACACGGGCCTCGGCCCAACACGCGGTGCACACATAGGCAGCGGTCGTCTGGCCTTTATCGGTCGTCCGATGGCTCACGAGGGTCCAGACGTCCGGCAGGGTTCGGACTTCTGCTATTTTGGTTCTGTTGAAGTGGCACCAGATTTCTGGAGACGGCTGGTCGTTCGGTCACCGGTCGTCCGGTCTTGGACGGACGTCCGGCCGCTGTAGCATGCGCAGGCTAGGGCTTGGCTGGCAGGCTGACACTTCCAGGCGTCGGACGTCCGGTCTCTATCAGTCGTCCGGCCGCTGTAGCTTTCGTTGACTGGAGTTCTTCTAGCCATCTGGGATGCGTCAGGTACCGGATGTCCGGTGGCTGTAACTTGTAGCAGCTCCGTTTCTTCCATCTTATCTTCCATGCTTCCCTCGCGGATGGTTTAGGTGTTCCTTGGCGCTTACACTCCTCCTCGTCATCCGTGAAGCTCCGGCAAGACCTATGCATGCACACGAGTGGAGTGTCAAGTAGTATACCATCCTCGACGGGGTCCAGTGAGCACATGTAAAGGAGATGGTTCACCTTTATGTATGTGAAGTAGAGGTCGCACGTGTCACTTGCCAAATGGACTCTTGACATGGTGATGTCCATGGGATGCTTCGCATCATGTAGCTTCCCTCCAAGGAAATGAACATCGGCATACATCCTCGTCTTTTGGAGTTGCGGTTATCCCTAACCCTAACTTCCTACTTGTGGTACTTGTCTCTTAGTCTTTACTTATATCATATTGTGCTTCCTTACTCTCCTACTAGTGTTACTTTTGTACCTTTCTTAGCTCTTAGCATCACACTTGCAATTGTTAGGCTCGATTTCATATTCCTCATTATTGCCTAAAATTGCTAAGTAACAATTGAAAATTTTAATTGTACCTATTCACCCCCACTTCTAGGTCCATCTCCTTTTAGTCTCATTGACAATACCTTCGCTATTGGCGTGATGCTCAAGGTCCAGGTCAATCAAATTGGGTGGGTCCGGAGTTGGCGGTGGTCCTGCGGGGAATATGTCCAATTGTGAAACATCTGTAGTGCATATAATGGAAATATGGAAGTTTGTACATGTAATGGTTCATAAAGATGTACCAATAGGGTGGTTGTCTTTCAACATGCACACACTGTGTCCAGAGAGTTCACAGCAGAGGCATCTCTTTGCGAGGTATTTCGCTAGTTCATCTAGAAAAGTGAACATGGCCATCTGAGTTGGCTGTCTGATCTTGCTCATGTTGGCCATCGGCCTCGAGTTGTGCTCTTTGAGTATGATTCCCAATGAATCTCCTGCCTGTTAAATCGTTACATCTGGTAAGTCGCATGCATATCGTTGCTAGTCATTGCATTTTTGGGATGTTTTCTCTTGACTAACAATTTCTGGGTACTTCCGGTGCATCTGGTTTGCAAACTCAGTGGGCCCAATCGTGTGTCACGACCTTTTCACAAATCACATTGCTTCACGAGGAGAAACCTTGGAGGGGAAAAGTGGTGGAAGCCCATCATCTCTTTGCTGTGTGCTTGGATCATTAATTTGTAAATGCAAAGGTTTGGTTTGTGCCTTGAGCCGATACTGTGAGAATAAAAATGTTTTAGACCTGTTTGGAACACATTTTCAAACATCAAGGTTGCAAAAAAGATGGCTAATCTGGTATGAGATTTGTTAGCGATCTTCATAAAGATTGGGACTTACATCTGTGCCGGCGAATATTGCATCAGAGCCACACTGGCTGCTTATAGCTTTATTTGACCTCTTGACTGACAAGTGATCAAAAACATTGACACGGGTTAGGATGTTTTGAGCAATATGTCTGCTAGACAACTCCATCTTGTCCAACGCAAGGACCTAACTTGCGGTGGTTTGCATATTAGTTTCAGCTTAGTACACCAAAAGAGTTTTTTTAATCTTTACAAGACAAAAATGTATGTTATTACCTATCACAGGAGGTGGCAGCCAAGAATGTGGATTATGTTGTTCCCACTGGCGATGTCCGACTTGATCTTTCTGACGCCTTTGATCAGGTTCTCTCTTACGAACCTACACCAGTTGAAGGTGTTTATCTCCGACGGAATCGCCCGGACGGCCCAGTAATTGACGCTCATGTAGTCATGCTTTGCACAAGGATTTAAGACATGACCCACCAAGAAAACTACAAATGCAATCTTGAAACAGTCGGTTTCAACTTTGGTGAAGTGCTTGTTGATTTGCTTGGTCACAATAGTTTCGGCTGCCTTGAGACTGTGAACGCCTTTTGTTGTGGAATTGTCATGTCAGATGTCCTCATGAAAGGACTTAGTTGTGGAGCCATCGGAACTAGGAAGCTTGGAGGGGTTAATCAGGACAAAGGACACGAGAGGGTTTATACTAGTTCGGCCCCTTACGGTGAAGGTAAGGCCTACGTCTAGTTGGGTTGGTATTGATGTTTCGATGACCAGGGAGCGAGATACGCTATGCCTGGCTCTCGATGAGTTGTTTCTTGCCTTCAGCCGCCAGCGGGTCATCCCCTTATATACACGGGTCGATGCCCTGCGGCTTACAGAGTCCCGGCCGGCTTATAAACAATGTCCGGCTTGGTGACTAGTTAAGTCTACCTTATGATACAAGTAATATTATTACAACAGTTTACTACAACATGCCTTAAGTCGCCTGTGGGCCTTAAGCTTCCTATGAACCGTCATCTTCTGCCTTGGCTTGGCTTCTCTCTGGTGAGTCCTCTTTGCGTAACCCGGCCCCTCCTGGGCGGCTTACACAAATAGTTATATCCACAACATTAGGCCCGAGATTGATTTGAACCGGTTCATGTCAATCTTAAAATACCTTATGAACCGCCCTGCAGTCTTTTATCTTGCGCGAAGGATTTTAACCCGCCGTGACGTCATCATCTAACTCCGGTTAAATCTCTGTGACGTCATCTTCATTAAAGCTTTATTTTTTTATAACGTCACATCTTCAACGGATCTTTGTCTTTACTGACCATCCCGAGAATCGAGGCGCCAGAGCCCCTGGATAATGAATGTTATCTCCTCGTTTTTCACGCCCGCTCGGTCAATCTTCCCTTATAAATAGAGCGACCTAGGTCTTTGCCAGTCGTCTTCTTCCTCTTGCCTCCCCCCGTGCTCTGCCGCTGCCACCGTCGAACCCCTCGTCTTCACCGACTCAGGCCGCTGCATCGACCTGACTCTGACCAGAGATTGACGGCGAACCTCCGTGGCGCATCCGCATCTGTGAGCTCTTCTCATTTCCTTTCTCAGATCTGCGTTAGGTTCTTGCCGAGTTCGTCGGTGTTCATCACTGCCCGATGCAAACCTTCTCTAGTTCTTTCCTCCAACGCCCTGTTTAGACCGTAAAAACTACATAGAACTGCTGCGGTGCTTACTTGTATTGATCCCGCGTAGGCATAGATCTCATTTCCCTTGCGTAGAACCCCTTTTCGAGTATATGAGCTTCTCTGCTTTGTTTTTAGGTCTAGGAAATTTTCTTTCCAGGGCAATATTTTGATCCAGAGTAATAACTGTCCTCTGTGAAACTTGTCTTCATCACCCGGAAAACCTCCTTTGGTAAATGTCCTAAAATACAGCTGTCGAGGTATCCGGCTTAAATAAATGATACAGAACCTTGACTGCTCCTCATGACTCGGAATTTTTTTGAATTGCACTTGATACTTGTAGCGGCTTAAATATTGTTGCACAATCATCCTTATATCATTAGGCCCCTCATTAAGCCGCTACTTTAATCAAAATTTTCCTCCCGGGTTAAAATTGAACCGGATCTTCTTGTTTTTCCATAGGCCAATTGCTGTGATGGCTCCTAAGGCTACCAAGGCCCCTGTAACTTGCAATTGGGTTCCATCCACAGTGACCAATAGCAAACTAGCTGAGTTTGTAAAGTCTGGGCATCTGCCAAAAAAGGACGTCATGTTGTATCGTGCCCCTGACTCGTCTGAAGAAAAACCTCACCCAAAGCCGGGGAAGTAATAATTTTTACTGATCATATGAGCCGTGGATTTGCTCCTCCTGGCTCAAAATTCTTCAGAGAAGTTTTAAATTTCTTTGACCTTAGACCTCAAGACATCGGACCCAATTCCGTGTCAAATATTTGCAATTTCCAAGTCTTCTGCGAGGTATACCTGGGAGAAGAACCAAGTCTGCTTTTGTTCAGAGAACTTTTTTACATGAACCGGCAAAATGAACGCGCCAACGGGCCCAGTCTTGAGCTTGGTGGCATCTCAATCCAGCGATGGAGAGACTGTCTTTTCACTTATGCTGAGCTGCCGAGTCACCCAAAATCTTGGAACCAGACATGGTTCTACTGTCAGGACACTTCTCCGGCTGATGAAAAACCTCTGCCCGGCTTTTGCGCCCTGCGCCTTGAATCTAACCATCAGCTACCAGACAAGATGACAACACATGAACGCGTGCCTCTCAATTCTACCATCAGGAAGATTAAAGCTCTCTTAGGAAATGGGTTAAACGACATCGATCTGGTCCGAGTCTGGGTCACTTGGCGAATACTTCCATTAAGCCGCCGTCTCGGCTTAATGTGTACTTATACAGGCGAAAAGAATGATCCATTATGCCATAGCCCTGATGACTTACCAGATGATGTGGTGGATGCTACAACCCAATTATTGCTGAAAGAGGGCACTATGACGAGCAACACCTTCGGCTTACTTCCATTTTGCAAGAATAACCCGGCCCCTGCAGTAAGTTATCAATCGTAATGAATGCTTATCGTTATATTATACCTTTCTTGATACTCATAATTTCTTAACTGTTTTCCACAGGCCGATGATGATTTCTGGAAAGCCAAATATGACCATGAAGCTGCCAAACAGGCCACAACGACCAAGAAAGCTGAAAGGAAAGCCGCCAAGGTGGGAACCTCAAAGAAGAAGAAACCCAGCGCCTCCGACTTACACAGATTGGAGGACAGCTCTTCGGATGAGGAAGAGGTAATCTTTAAATTTTCTTAAGTCCCTTCTTATCACCTGTCTGACATTTTATCCCTTCAGGAGGATACGGGGAACAGTCGAGCAGCCAATGAAGAGGTAACTATAATCTCCTCTGACTCAGAGCCTTTGCCAAAGCAAAAGATACGAAGGGTGACCCAGAAAGTAAGATTTTCACATGCACTTGCTTATCAAGATCCTCAATTTCTTTTGAAGCAGCAACACCTTGAGAACTGGAGGCGGACCCGGAACAACAAGGATGTAGAACTCTCCTCCGGCTTACCTGATGTAACCAGGAAACGTCGGACTGAGGTTATCTCCGATTTACGCTCTGTCTTACCTTTAGCAGGCTTAATTCGTCAACCTCTCAATTCATCTGACTCCAATTATCAGGATACCTCTCCTTCTTCTGGTGAATCCATGCAGTAAAATATGCCGACTTTCAAAACTGCTCCTGGGTAATGTAAACTTATGCGCTTTTTACCTTACCCGTGCTTGTGTATTCATCCTTCTGCTTTTGTTAACAGTATGCAAGTGAAGCCCAACAAACGGGCAAAGAAGAATAAGCCGTCCGAAGAACCGGTCGTGGCTGAACCGGTGATTAATGTGTTTTCTCCAGACAGCGCTACCCATCCGCCGCCGCCTGACCCGGCTTCTGATATTCCAATGCCAACCTCTGATCCACCTACCGAAGACATTCTCCACACAAGTGACCCGGAGACTCCTAGCCCGGTGAAGAGAAATGACCCGGAAGTTGAGATTGTGAAGTCCAAATTTGTTGAACCAGGGCGGCCTACAGTCCTTGCCAAATGTACCGCTAAGGAAGAGTTTGCCCAACGCCGAAAAGCCAAGCAGGACATTATGAATTATACTCACCTAAGCATTGGTGATATAGTCTCAGGCTATCTGAATCAAGTGCATAATAGCCGTGACCTGGAAGTTGACATGGTGAAACAAATACAGCATAAATCTGAGGTATAACTTATACTTTTATCTAAGCCTTATATATATTGTACCAGCCCCCAAGTCTATTGCTTATGAACAAATACGCTGTAGACTTAGAAATCTGCTTTTACTTGTTAACTTATCCGGCTTAAAAAGAATTTATTTAACCCGGTATAACATAAGGCCTTTAAATTTGCAATACACATTAGTCCCCAAGTGTCAAGTATCCTTACTTGTAAGGTGCTTGAGACTTAATATGTTTGACCCGGCAGGATAAAGTTAAAAATTCTTCAGCATACATTAGCCCCCAAGTGCCAAGTATCTTTACTTGTAAAGTGCTTGGGACCTGAATGTTTACCTTACTAGAATCCTTACCATAACCCGGTGTCAATGCAGGCTGCCATAAGTCAATTTGAATCAGAGCTCGCTACCCCGAAGAGTCGTATGGAAACTCAAGAGCTTGAGACGCGAAAAGCTAACTCCAAATTTGAATTTAGTGTCTCTGAAAATGAGAAACTAAAGAAGAATTTTGAGTCGGAAAAGAAAATTTGTGCTGATGAAAAGGCTTCCCTGGTGACTGGGCCGAAACAGCCGAAGCATCTCTTGCAGAAGCAACAACCGAGCTGTCAAACTTAAAACAACAAATATCCCAAATGGTCTCAGCCATCTTTGGTAAGTTATTGTGACACAACTTTAACATGGCAACCGTACAATGACTATTGTAATAATTACTTCCGGCTTACCGTTATGCTTGTGCACATACAGGCTCCAGGAGTGTCAATCTGAAGCAGAACACGCTGATCAAGCTTAAAGCAGTTTACACGTTAGTGGAACAGCTATACTCCGGGACACAACGTGCCCTGGCTGTTGTAGCTTTATCAACTCCACACCCCCGCCTTTTGCAAGATGTTTTGAAGAGCCTTGCCTTTCTACCTCAGCGGATCCAAGACTTAAGGCGTTCATCTTCAAGAGCCGGGGCCATAGACGCATTGAGCCAGGCAAAAGCATGGCTCCCAGAACTAGACCCGGCAGACCTTGTTCTTGGATATCCGAGTCTAAAGGAAGACGACAATGCCTTTGATGATCATGACTTCCACGCCTGTGTTAAAGCCATACGTCCGGTGGCCACCCTTATTGGAAACGATACTGACCTCAGCAAGTATGCGTCGGCTTATGACAGTAACAACCGGAAAATCCCAAATGCTCGATATGATCAAATCAGCCTGATCCCTCCAATTCGTAAGCATACTTTTGCCCCTGAAGTGGACCCGGCCAGTTTAATAGATGATGAAGCTGAATTTGAAGCTTTGAGTGGCATTGATTGGGCTTCATCAACTTTCCAGGAAACAACAGCCGACGGAGAAGCGGAGAAGGGTAACCCGGAGCCTTCAAGCCCGCCGAAGGAGTGAATCACCAGGTGTTTGGCCAAAATACAATGCTTCATCTATTCAGACTTGGGGAGTCATGTAATAGGGTAGAAATAACTTCTTAATGCTCATTATGCCTTCGTGCATGCTCTTATCACTTAACACTTTTCGTAAGCCGCCATGGCTGTATATTTCTGGCTTTTACTTCCTTGGCGTGTTAAATTTTGCTTGCCTTATTCTGCAATCCTTGAATGATCTTCCCGGCTCATATAATGTTCACCCGGTACTTAATAACCTGGGGTGACGAATATCAAACCGGCAAGACAAAAAACACCTCAAAATGCTTTCCACAAGGTATCAGAATAATCAAAATACTTTTACAGGCTTCTGATTCGGATACGATCAGTAAACCGTTCCAAAGGGGTTAAGCTAAGATTCGGATACGATCATATAGCCCCCAGTGGCGTGGCGATGCCAATCAAGTGGGTATCGACAGCTATGTTCTCTTTGGTTCGAATACGACCTATGTTTGAACAAGAAGCCCCCAAGTGACCATAGGATTTGTTTAATGATGCTGATTCGTATACGATCCATGTCAGACCTAAAGGGGTTAAGCTGTGATTCAAATATGATCAGGAAGCCCCCAAGTAGGCTTGGCAAGTATGCCGATCAAGTGGGTATCGACAGCTATGTTCTCTTTGGTTCGGATACGACCTATGTTTGAACAGGAAGCCCCCAAATGACCATGGCTAGATTCAGATATGATCATAAGCCGGACCAAAGGTAAAACCGGATTCAGATTTGATCCGGTCCCTATTGGTTGTTTCCACCACCTGCCAAAAGGACATATACACTTTTTTGAGGGTGAAAAAAGGACAGAGGTCCTGCTTTATTACTTTATATAATATATACATTGTCAAAAAATATATACATCTAAAGAGCCGGTGGCTTAAGTATAATAAGGCCGAAGGTGGGCTATATTCCACGGCCGGCGGGTCTCCTCCTCTGATTTACCTGAGTCCTTGTGCTCTCAAATATCGAAGAGGTAGTATGACCCGTTGTGCAGATTCTTGCTGACCACAAAGGGTCCTTCCCAAGGAGGGGATAGCTTGTGCATATCGGACTGATCCTGGATGAGCCAGAGCACTAAATCGCCTTCTTGAAATGTTCTGCTTCTGACCCGGCGGCTGTGATAGCAATGAAGGTCTTGCTGGTAAATCGCCGAGCGGGCTATTGCCAAGTCTCGCTCCTCATCCAACAAGTCAAGAGCCTTCTGTCGATCCTTCTCATTATCAGCCTCAATGTAAGCCGCCACACGGGGAGAATCGTGCCGGATATCACTTGGCAGAACTGCCTCTGCTCCATAAACCATGAAGAAAGGCGTGTAACCCGTTGATCTGTTAGGCGTAGTGTTGATGCTCCACAGCATAGAGGGCAAATCTTCCACCCAGCAACCCGGAGTCCACTGTAAGGGGACCAAGAGTCGTGGCTTGATACCTTTTAAAATCTCCTAATTAGCTCTTTCTGCTTGACCATTGGATTGAGGATGAGCAACAGCCAAAACATCAAG
This sequence comes from Triticum aestivum, assembly GCF_018294505.1. Lineage (NCBI taxonomy): Eukaryota > Viridiplantae > Streptophyta > Magnoliopsida > Poales > Poaceae > Triticum > Triticum aestivum. The sequence continues at coordinate 144,714,489 of NC_057804.1, forward strand.
CCGGATATGTTCCCGTTGACAAAACTCTTCCATGGCACCCTTGGAGAGATTAGTGCCATTATCAGTTATAATTCTATGTGGAAAACCAAAACAAAAGATCACCTTTTTGATGAACTGCACCGCTGCGGCCGCATCACACTGACTGACCGGCTCTGCCTCAATCCACTTTGTAAATTTATCCACTGCCACCAGGAGGTGCGTTTTTTTATCCTTAGACCTTTTGAAAGGTCCCACCATGTCAAGCGCCCAGACTGCGGACGGCCAAGTAATGGGAATCATCCTCAACTCCTGAGCCGACACATGAGCTCATCTTGAGAACTTTTAACACCCGTCACATTTGCTAACAAGATCTTCTGCATCAGCATGAGCCGTCAGCCAATAAAAACCATGACGGAAGGCCTTGGCCACCAGAGATTTTGAGCCGGCATGATGACCACAACCCTTCATGGATCTCTCGAAGTATCGCTTGAACTTTTGGAGGTGAGACACAACACTGGAACGCCCCTGTGAAACTGAGGTGATGTAAGTCGCCATTAACAATTGTCATGGATTTGGACCGCCTGGCAATTTGTCTCGCCAAGGTCTCATCCTCCGGCAGATCTCCCTGGGTCATATAAGCCAAATATGGCAATGTCTAGTCTGGGATGACGTGAAGTGCCGCCACCAACTGTGCCTCTGGGTCTGGCACCGCAAGCTCTTCCTCTGTAGGTACCTTGACAGAAGGATTATGTAAAACGTCCAGAAAGGTGTTAGGCAGCTCTGGCTTATGCTGAGAGCCCAACCGGCTTAAAGCATCCGCCGCCTCATTCTTCCTTCTGTCAATATGCTCCACCTGATACCCTTTGAAGTACCCAGCTATAGCATCAACTTCACGATGATAAGCCGCCATAAGGGGATCCTTAGAATCCCATGTGCCTGAGACCTGTTGAGCCACGAGATCTAAGTCGCCCAAACACCTTACCCGGCTTAAATTCATCTCCTTAGCCATCCGGAGACCATGGAGCAACCCTCGTATTCAGCTGCATTGTTAGTGCAAGGAAACATGAGCCGAAGCACATAACGAAATTTGTCACCTCGAGGGGAAGTTAAGACAACCCCAGCCCCTGATCCTTCTAACTGCCTGGACCCATCAAAGTGAATAGTCCAATACGTATTGTCCGGCTTCTCCTCAGGTGCCTGCAACTCTGTCCAATCATTGATAAAATCCACCAACGCCTGAGATTTGATGGCAGTACGGGGCATATACTTTAAACCATAAGGCCCAAGCTCAATGGCCCACTTGGCGATTCGTCCTGTAGCTTCCCTATTCTGAATGATATCTCCCAAAGGAGCTGAGCTCACCACCATTATAGGGTAACCTTGGAAGTACTGCTTCAGTTTCCGATTTGCCATGAACACACCATAAACAAGCTTCTGCCAATATGGATACCTTTGTTTAGACTCAATGAGCACCTCGTTGACGTAGTAAACCGGCCGTTGAACCGTATGCTCCTTGCCTGCCTCCTTACGTTCCATGATGATGGCAACACTGACAGCCTGTGAGTTAGCAGCCACATATAACAATAGTGGCTCTTTATCAATGGGAGCTGCAAGAACCGGTGGCTCGGACAACTGTCTCTTTAAATCCTCAAAGGTAGTATTAGCAGCATCACTCCAGACAAAAGTGTCCGTTTTCTTCATCATCTGGTATAGCGGCAAGGCCTTCTCCCCTAACCGGCTTATGAACCGGCTTAAAGCAGCAACACGTCCCGCCAGGCGTTGAACATCATTGATACACGCCGGCTTAGCCAGAGAGGTGATCGCCGTGATCTTCTCCGGATTAGCTTCAATGCCTCTATTTGACACCAGAAAACCCAAGAGCTTGCCTGCAGGTACACCAAATACACACTTGGCCGGGTTAAGCATCATCTTGTAAACCCGGAGATTGTCAAAGGTTTCTCTCAAATCGGATAGTAAAGTTTCCTTTTCTCTGGATTTCACCATGATGTCATCCATGTAAGCATGAACATTGCGCCCAATCTGATCGTGCAAACAGTTCTGCACACATCGCTGATAAGTTGCCTGGGCACTCTTGAGCCCAAACAGCATAGATACATAACAGAAGGCCCCAAACGGAGTGATAAAAGCTGTCTTCTCCTGGTCCTTGACTGCCATCTTGATCTGATGATAACCAGAATAAGCATCGAAAAAACTCAAACGTTCACAACCCGCCGTAGCATCAATGATTTGATCAATATGGGGAGAGCAAAGGGACAAGCCGGACAAGCCTTGCTTAAATCCGTATAATCCACACACATCCGCCAAGTGCCATTCTTCTTGAGCACCAGCACCGGGTTAGCCAACCACTCCGGATGAAAAACTTCAACAATAAACCCGGCCACTAAGAGCCGGGCCACCTCTTCCCCAATAGCTGCCCGTCTCTCTTCATTGAATCGTCGGAGAAACTGCCTGACCGACTTATACTTTGGATCAATATTGAGAGTGTGCTCAGCGAGTTCCCTCGGTACACCCAACATGTCAGAAGGTTTCCATGCAAAGATGTCCCGGTTCTCACAGATGAACTCAATGAGCGCGCTTTCCTATTTAGGATCCAAATTGGCACTGATACTGAAGTGCTTAGAGGTGTCTCCCGGGGTGAAGTCAACAAGCTTTGTCTCAGCGGCCGATTTAAACTTCAACACCGGGTCGTGCTCTGTAGTTGGTTTCTTGAGGGAGGTCATATCTGTTGGGTCAACATTGTCTTGATAGAATTTGAGCTCCTCCGCGGCACAGGCCGTCTCAGCGTAAGCCGCATCTCCTTCTTCACATTCCAAGGCCACCTTTCGAATCCCATGCATAGTGATGGTGCCCTTGTAACCCGGCATCTTGAGCTGTAAGTAAACGTAACACGGCCGTGCCATGAACTTAGCATAAGCCGGCTGCCCAAACAGAGCGTGATATGGACTCCTGATCTTGACCACCTCAAACGTCAACTTCTCAGCCCTGGAATCATACTCATGTCCAAAAGCCACCTCTAATTCAATCTTACCAACTGGGTAACCTGACTTGCCTGGAACCACCCCGTGGAAAACAGTGTTGGACGTCCTCAGATTCTTCTCAGTCAACCCCATACGCTGGAAGGTCTCATAATAAAGGATATTGATGCTGCTACCTCCATCCATGAGTACGTTAGTGAATTTATATCCACCAACCTGGGGTGCTACAACCAAGGCTAACTGACCCGGATTATCAACTCGTAGCGGGTGATCCTCTCTGCTCCAAATGATAGATTGCTCTGACCATCTCAAATAACGAGGGACCGCCGGCTCAACTGAATTTACAGCCCTCTTATGAACCTTCTGATCACGTTTGCATAAGCTAGTGGTGAACACATGGTATTGCCCACTGCTCAACTGTTTCGGTTGGCTCTGGTAACCCGACTGCTGCTGCGGTTGTCCTCCCTGACCAGCTTGCTGTTGATTATTTCCACCCGGTTGTCCCTGAAAAAAGGAATTTGAACCGCCACCCGGGCCATGAAAGCCGCCGAACCCCCGAACCGCCACCAGGTCCATGATCACCATCAAAGATATTGGAATTTTTAAACGCCTTCATGATCACACAATCTTTCAGGTGCGTAGCGGGGTGCTCCCCGGTGCCGTGTTTCGGACAGGGCCCGTTGAGTAGCTGCTCAAGAGATGGACCTGACCTGCCGGTTCGAGGCCACTTACCCTTGCGTCTCTGATTGTTACCCTGTGTACTCGCGTTAGCCACAAGCTCCGGGCTACCGTCCGCCTTACGCTTATTGCCGCCTTGATTCCCTGGGTTGTGCTATTGACCTTTTCCAATACCGTTCCTTTTACCCTTCCCTGTCTTCTCATCATCAGACGCAGGGTCCTAGGTATTATCAGAATCAGCATATTTGACTAAAGCCGCCATCAGCGTTCCCATATCGGTGCAGTCACGCTTAAGGCGTCCCAATTTCTGCCTCAGCGGCTCAAAGTTGTAATTTTTCTCCAACATGAGGACTGCAGAGCCGACATCCATCTTATCAGATGAATGAATTATCTCCTTGACTCGACGTACCCAATGGGTGGTGGATTCACCCTCCCCCTGCTTACAACTCGTCAAGTCCACGATTGACATGGATTGCTTACAGGTGTCCTTGAAGTTCTGGATGAAACGGGCCTTTAACTCCTCCCACGAACCAATGGAATTAGGCGGTAAACCTTATAGCCAAGACCGGGCCGTTCCATCTAACATCGTGGTGAAGTATTTAGCCATTGCCGCATCACTGACCTCCAACAACTCCAGGGCCATCTCATAACTCTCAATCCATGCTCCGGGCTGTAAGTCGGCCGTGTAATTCGGCACATTTCGAGGTCCCTTGAAGTCCTTGGGCAGGTGCACATTGCGCAAAGCCGGTATCAAACAAGGAACTCCACCGGTTCTGGTGGCTACTCCCAACTCAATAGAAGTCGTTGGGTACTCCGGGATGTCCTGATGAGCCGCCAGCTGAGCCGCCTGTTGAGCCGCCCGCTCGTTCTCCTTACGTACTCGGTCTTGCACCGGGTTATAGCCACCATGCTGGTTACGGTGTTGGGCGTTGCTTGATAAAGCTTCAGACTCCATGTGCCTGCTGTAACTCGGGCTCCGGTTCTGAGGAGGCGGTACTAACCAAGGTGGGGGGGTTGAATGAATCCTATCCTGGCTGTAAGAATAGGTCTCCTGCTGAGCCAGGGCCGTCTAGACAAGTTCCCTGATCCTCCGGGTCTCCACTGCTGTTGGATCATCACCGTCCACTGGAAGAGCCGCCAAACGCGCTAATGCTGCGATTAAATTCTCCATGGGGTTGGAAAAGTGACCCTCCGGTATTGGTATATAACGCGGCGGTGCCATGCTCATATGAGGAGGTTCCATGTCTTGACCCTGAGCCGGTCCTCCCGCTCCGGGTGTCATAAACTGATTAGCATTGGGCAGGTTACTTGGGCCGGCTCCGGGTGTGGCAAAAAGAACCCTAGGATCGTAATTCAGAGGCAACCGGGATTGGGTCTTCTGGTGTCTCCTCCTCATTACTTCAATGGACGCGTTTAAACTCATTGTGAGCTGATAAGCCTTTGACTGCAACCGCTGTGCCCGGGCGTCGAGGGCCGCCCACTCCGTAGCTAGCCTAGTATCCTCAGCTGCTAAGGCCTCCTTGGCCTGAGCTATCTCCTCACGTACCTGTGCTACCTCCGCGTCATGCTCATCTTTGTTTGCAGGGATAATCATGGCGGTTAACAGGGTCGTAAGCTTATCCATGAGGTCTATCAGCGCTTGAGCCGGCGGGCGCACAGGGCCTCCTGCCCCGGCTGCTCCTAACCCGGAAGTGATTGCGGCCGCGGCTGTAGAGTTTTGTCCGGGTTGAGTCCCAGCCATAAAGACTCCTGCCAATTTGGCGACTCACAGAGGTCCGGAATACTAAGGCCATCGGAACAGCCCCCGAGCGCACCATCTTGAACTTGATACAAAGAATCTATTGAACCGGTGGACGAATCACCGCCAGAGGGGACGACCGTCTCACCACTATCTTCAGGACCTTCAGAAAGCTCTTCTCCGTGGACGCAGCCCACAAAGACACGCTTCATGCCGGGTTGAACTCGGGCGGGTTTTGCACGCTGAGCCATCTCGACGAGGTCGGTGCAGTTGTCCGGCTCAGGCCCCGGCTCACCAATCCGGCCGATAAAGACGTGGATCCCTCCAAAGGGGACCTGGTACCCGTAGTCAATTGAGCTGGCGTCGGGGCCCCAGCCTTCGTTGTCGATGTAGATCTTGCCGCGACGACTTTTGGTCATCCGTCCCACTACGTATCCCTTGAGCCCTTCGAAGTTGCCCTTCAAGAACTCAAATCCACCGTGCGCTGGCCCCACGGTGGGCGCCAACTATCGTTGAATTGTCACGTCAGATGTCCTCGTGAAAGGACTTAGTTGTGGAGTCATCGCAACTAGGAAGCCTGAAGGGGTTAATCGGGACAAAGGACACGAGAGGATTTATACTGGTTCGGCCCCTTACGGTGAAGGTAAGGCCTATGTCTAGTTGGGTTGGTATTGATGTTTCGATGACCAGGGAGCGAGATACGCTATGCCTGACTCTCGATGAGTTGTTTCTTGCCTTCAGCCGCTAGCGGGTCGTCCCCTTATATACACGGGTCGATGCCCTGCGGCTTACAGAGTCCCGGCCGGCTTATAAACAATGTCCGGCTCGGTGACTAGTTAAGTCTACCTTATGATACAAGTAATATTATTACAGCAGTTTACTACAACAGGCCTTAAGTCGCCTGTGGGCCTTAAGCTTCCTATGAACCATCATCTTCATGCCTTGGCTTGGGCTTCTCTCTGGTGAGTCCTCTTTGCGTAACCCGGCCCCTCCTGGGCGGCTTACACAAATAGTTATATCCCCAACACCTTTGGCGCTGATGCTTGATGCCAATCTGCTGAACTCTGTGCATGCATCAGACAGGTCTATGTGTCCTGGTGGTATCAGGCCAGTACCCTAGGGCAAACCGAATGCGTCGTTGACATCCTGGTCCATGATTGGTATCTTCCTGGCTTGGTCCAAGACCAGAGTCGACATCTCCGGATCTACTCTCTCCATGAAAGAGGCGCTGAATTTCAGGTTTAACTTGTGTGTGATTCTCAGATGCAGCAACCCGGAAAACCCAGTTTCGGTTGCGAGCCCCCTCTTGAACTTGTTGAACTGTGATACCACACAACAGAACTTCTGGATTGATATCGTGGATGTTAGAGTGGCGTTGACGACCGCGTCTTGAGGCGGTTCGCTCAAGGTGGTGGTGCTACCCTCTGTGGCGTCAGCGTGCACTGAGCCTTCTTGGGGGCTGCCCGTCGACCTTGATCTAGGGGATGAGGCAAATACCTGTGATGTTCGCAGCGGAGACGGAAGGAACGGACATCAGTGTCAGTGAGACGTTTTCTACTAAGACTACACGAACGAAGTGATTGAAAGAATGCAAAAAAAAGCATAATCCAATGATGCACGAGATGTTTTATAATATAGTACGCACACTCGTATGTATTTGAGAAAATAATGATGCACGGGATGTGCATTAATTTACTACGGACTAGGCGGTGATTTGAATGAAAAATTACACGGAAGCATTGGTTCTAGCATTAATAAAATCAATGGATGAGTTGAAATTTTGGGAATGTATTGGATGCGGGGAGATACTACTTGTAGCGATGCCGAGATTTAGAAACCAGATGAGCAAGTTGGAGGAGGGGATTTACCTTGCGAACAAGGATTAATTTTTCAAGACCGTGACCTTGAGCCTTGCTCCTGCGGGGGTGGGGTGGAGGTGGAGTGCAGTATGCTGGTGGAGTGTGCGTCTAGCTCGGCGAAGATCAGTAAATGCTGGGGAGGGGGATGTGTGAGATCAGTAGATGATGTACGTTACTTCTCAGATTTTATTTAGTCTGCGTATTAGCTTTGGTTAAAATCAAGCTTTGTAAATTTTAACAAACATATACAAGAACAAATAACAAATCAATATCATTAGATTCATTATTGAATGTACTTTCATATATATATATATATATATATATATATATATATATATTTTTTTGTTATGGTTAATGTTTATATAGTTTTTTATAAACTTGAGGACTAGGCTGTAGCCTAATGGCAAAGGCGCAGTGATGCTTCCTTGCAGACTGGGGTTTGACTCCCATCGAGAATGAATTTCCGCGATCTCACCCGGGTGGGCTCCTTCTATAAAAATAAGTTTTGGGTGCTAGTGCTCATGGATCTCAATTTTTATACACTTGGTCAAACTTTATGAAGTTTGACTTCAGTCAAATGTAATATGTATAGTAAATAAAATGGAGGGAGTACGTGTATATTTTTTTCATTTTCATAACCGCTTATCGCTACGAGATGAACCCTTGCAAAATGTTTGCACACGAACGCAGTGGGGTAATGCACCATAACCCACGTCGAAGTAGATCCGGCCGAAAGTGTGTTATGTAAGCAATCCAGCGAACGCTTTTGTAGACCAAAAATCCCACACGCCTAGGAGGGATCTTGTCTGGACGCATGCTGGCTATAGTCTTTTCTAGGTCGATTCGCTCGCCCTTATAGCGTCAAGGATCGCCGCCCTGCAACAAAAAACGAAGGAAGAGCGAGGAAGAAGAAGAAGAAGAAGGGAGAAGGAAAAGGTAAAGGTACAAAATAATATATGTGTTTATCGATTGTGTGTGGTTCAGTAGGTTGTCATTTTTCATTTATTTATGAGGCGGCTGGACTTCTCATATAAGAAAATGACTTCAAATCTCGTCCAAATCCTTCCAAAATTAACTGAAGTTGAATTTTGGTATGCGTGAGACATCAGTTTGATTTTGTGGTTTTACAAGCCAAATATGACCTCAGAAGGAGACGTGCCCAAAGGAAGATTTATCCGTTTTGATAAGACGATCCAACGCAGCGACTCATTACATTTTTCTGTCTGCTTTGTGTCTGCTCGGACACATTTCTGTCCCAAATTTAGGTCAAATTTGGGTCTGAAGCAGACACAAATAAAACGTTCTCTGCGTCCTCGTTTGTTTGTGTCCGAGCCATCACTCACCTGTCACCCACTCACCCAACTCCCACCTCTCACTCTCCTTTTTTTCTCTACACCACACCTTGGCCCGCACCACCACTCACAACCTTGCTGTTGGGATGTTCCCCACAGTTGAGACCCGGTGTTAGTCTGACCCGGACCTGAGCCTTGAGGCTCTATGAGTTGCACCACTACCGGGTCACGCTAAGGAAGTTCAAGGAGAGCTGGAAGCCCAGAGCGAGCCCCGGCAAAAGGCATGCTCTCACATAAGCCCCGTGGGCAGACTCACGTGGAGGCCCCGAAGAGGAACTTTCCAATAGTTGGAGAAAAAGACTAAAAAGAAATAGAGTAGGATACGGGTTAAGGATACGACCAGGAATCTTCTGTAAAACTAGGGACTCAACCTATTATATAAAGGGGAGTCCTAGGATCCAAAGATTAGGTTACAATCTTTCCAAAGCTAGGTAGTGAAAGCAAACCCTTGTAATTGAGATCATCATCAATATCAATTAAGTAGGAGTAGTCTTTTACCTCCACCTTGAGGGGTCGAACCTGGGTAAACCCGTGTCTTTCATTTCCGATCATCCCCGTTCAAGCAACCACCTAGTTGCGGTGGCCTCGAGACTTAGTCCTTTCATGAGGACATCTGCCGTTACAAAACCACGATAGTTGGCGCCCATCGTGGGGTCACCGCACAGTGGTGTTGAGTTCTTGGAGGGAGCTCCCCCAGGGATCGAGGGATATGTGATCGGCTAGATTATGAAAAGTCAGCATGGCAAGCTCTAATCGATGATCAGTGAAATTTTTACACTCATTTAAACCTTGTTTAAACCAAATTATTTCACTAAAAGAGACATATTCACTCTAATATTGTCACTAATGAGTAATGAATGCAAAGAATTTCACAAATTCTCTCTTTGATAGTTTTCCACATGAAATGGGCTAAAAATGGAAGAAGTCATGTGGGAGAAAGGAAATGAAGGAAAATGGAGAGGAAATAAGTCACCAAGAGGCATCAGAAGGCCACCAGAGCCAAAGACGACGTTCCATGCGACCGCACACGCTCACATGAGTGGTCGTTGGGCATGGAAACCGAGGCAGGTCGTCCACTTGAAAAACTTTTATAAAGGGGACCACGATGAAATGTCAACAAAACAAGAGAAAGAGGAGCGTCGAGTTCATAAACCCTAGCCGTCCCCATTTTCACCTCACTACCCATATCCACCACCATAGTGCTCTCTCATCTAGTTCTTACTTGTAATCTTGCATCGCACAAGGCATCCATTGTAAGACATATTGCAATCAATCCCAAGATGTGTTCTTCAATGTTTTCTTCTCATGATCTGATCTCCATGTGTGTGTAGTTCAGTAAGGTATGGGGTGCGGCGTGAGCCTTGAAACCCCGGGTATTTGGTGAAGGGATCAATTGAAGTCTTTGACACTGCTACTTGTGAGCTGCGTTGGGATTTCCTCGAAGAGGAGAGGATGATGCAATACAGTAGAGATAAGTATTTCCCTCAGTTAAAAACCAAGGTTATCAATCCAGTAGGACAACCACGCAAGACCTTGTGAACAACACCTACACACAAAATAACAAATACTTGCACCCAACGCAAACAAGGGTTTGTCAATCCCTTGGCAGTTAATTGCAAGGATCATATCTCGTAGTGATAGATAGATAAACAAAAAAAACAAAAAAAAATTAACGGTAAATAAATTGCAGCAATGTATTTTTGGATTTTAATACTCCCTCCATTCCTTGATATAAGGTGTATTGTTTTTTGAGAAAAAAACCAAAATATAAGGTGTATTGCGGTGCACCACTTGTTTGGATAATTTTTTTAGGGATTTGATTACATTTCCTTAGTTCAAGCAAGCTCCTCTATTTTCTTATGTCAATTAGTCAGGTGAAATCTTGCCCAAAACTTGTGAAATTTTCCCTCCACGTGTGTTCTTTAATTTTCGTGCCAAAAACTATACACCCTATATTTAGGAACGTAGGGAGTATGTGATAAAGATAGACCTGGGGGCCATAGTTTTCACTAGAGGCTTCTCTCTTGAACATAGCATAGAGTGGGTAAACAAATTACTATTGGGTAATTCATAGAAAAGCGCATAGTTATGATGATATTCAAGCCAATGATCATGTATATAGGCTTCACGTCCGAGACAAGTAGACCGACTCCTGCCTGCATCTACTACTATTACTCCACACATCGACCGCTGTCCAGAATGCATCTAGAGTATTAAGTTGATAAAGAACGGAGTAACGCCTTAAGCAAGATGACATGATGTAGACAAAGTTACCCCAATTAATATGAATAAACCCCATCTTTTTATCATTGATGGCAACAATATAAATACGTGTCATGTCCCTTTTTGTTACTAGGATTGAGCAACGCAAGATCGAACCCATCACAAAGCACCTCTCCCATTGCAAGATAAATCAATCTAGTTGGCCAAACTAAATGGATAGATTAGAGAGAAATACAAAGCTATAATAATCATGCATAAAAGAATTCAGAGAAGACTCAATTAATATTCATGAATAATCTGATCATAAAGCCACAATTCATCGGATCCCAACAGACACACCACAAAAAAGGGTTACACTGAATAGATCTCCAGTAACATCAAGGAGAACATTGTATTGAAGATCAAAGAAAGAGAAGGAGTCATCTCTACTAGCTATGGACTCATAGGTCTGTAGAAAACTACTCACACATCATCGAAATGGCAGCAAGGTTAATGTAGAGGCCCTCCATGATCGATTCCCTCTCCAGCAGAGTACCAAAAAAGGTCCCCAGATGGGATCGTCAAAAAACAGAAACTTTGGTGGCGAAAAAAGTATTTGGGGGGCTCCGTGATGTATTGGGAATATTTGGGAATTTATAGAGCTGAAATTAGGTCAAAAGGTGCCACGAGGGGCCCAAAAGCCTGGGGGACGCGCCTGGCAGGCTTGTCGCTCCCTCGTGACTCCTTAGGTCTTCTCCCAAAGCTTCTAGGGTCCCTTCTAGACCAGAGAAAGTCGTCAAAAAGTTCCATAGCGTTTGGACTCCGTTTGGTATTGATTTTCTGAAAAGCCAAAGACAAGAAAAAAACCAGCAACTGGCACTGGGCACTAAGTCAATAGGTTAGTCCCGAAAAAGGATATATAATTGTATAATAAACATCCAATGTTGATACTATAATATCATGGAACAATTTTTTTTAGAGATACGTTGGATACGTATCAGACACAACATCTCGTATTTGTGAAATAAAATTGTTTCATGAAGTATCTCTTGTCTTGTCCGTGATCTACATCCCCGCATGTACCCAGGATCTTGGAGATTGAGCACCGGTGAGGCTAGGAGCAAGGGGACCATGAAGTGTTACCGAACACCTGTGACAGTAAGGTTTAGTAGGGTAACATGGATCATATCCTTGGGGATTCATGAGGTGTAGTCATTGAACTCCCAATGCTTTTGTCAGATATTATTATCTTAATTATCAGGGCAACCCTGCGATACAGATAGGGTCTTCACTTGGACAACTGATTCTTGATGTAGGATGCGTGCCGGTCAAGATGATTTTTAGACACATCCCCCACTCCGATACGAACCAAGCACCTTTTGATGGGTGACTTCCCGAGCACAAACTAATATAATTTTTTATCCCAACACCAATACATGGTTGTAAGAATTAAGACCTCATCCCCGTACCTTCTTTTTATTGTAAGTTTTTAAATCACAATTTTCTTGTTGATCCGTCAAAAGTTGGATTTGACACTTTGGCAAAAGCTTGCTAGAGACCATTGCTTCAAGGGAGTCCTCCTCTCGTGGGTTCGATACCCAGGGCCACCTTTGGGGAAATAGGTGCGAGATACCCTTTCTTGTTCCAATACGGATCAATGAAAAGGATATATCAAGCACTTTTTATGGCGCCGTCACTCGGGAAAGTTTAGTATTCGTAGTCTTTGTGTTTAGACTTTTTGTTAAAGTTAATTTTTAGTTTTTTACTTTCCAGTTTTAGTTTAAATATTATTTTGTTGCAAGTCTTGTCTGTTGAAAAACCAAAAAGTTACCATGGCTCATAATCTTGGGAGTTTTGCTACTCCTAGCAAAAAATTCATCCGTGAACCAATAGCGCAACATGATGTTGCAGCTGCAGAATATGAGATCAAACCAAACTTAGTTCCCATGGTTCAACAGGACCAATTTGGAGTTTCTCCTTCTAAAGATGCAAGTATGCATTTACATAATTTTACTGAATTGTGCAACATGACACGCATAAAGGACTATGGCCCAAATGCTTTGGAACTTTGCTTATTTCCTTTCTCTTTGAGAGGAAAAGCTAAAGAATGGATTTTAGCTTTGCCTAAAGGCAGTATTACTTCTTGGGATGCAGTAAATTTTTATCTAAGTTTTGTCCACCTGCCAAAAATATGCAATTACGTTCTCAAATTACATGTTTCAAGCAAGAGGAACATGTGCCACTAGCGCTTGCGTGGGATAGAATGAAAGAAGCTATAAGGAACCACCCCAATCATGGAATGGAGGAGTCGTTAACCCTTTATATGTTTTATAATGGCTTGAATCACATGTCAAAAACTATGCTTGATACAACTGCAAGAGGAACAATCATGGGATGACCATAGAAGATGTTAAGAAGATACTAGATGATATGGAAGAGAACCATGCCCAATGGCATGTTGAGAGAACCACCACCAAGAAGGTGAATGTCATAGAAGAAAATAGCTCAGAGTTAACAACCAACCTAGAAGAACTTATCTCTTTCATGTAAAGAAGAGGTAAATGTCAATGCCATCCCTGATGAACATACTAGTGATGTGAATTTTACTCCTTGTAATAGTTATAATCCCAATTGGAAAAATAATAGTTATGCTCCTAAACTTCATTATCCTAATATTGGAGGAGCATCAAATAATTTTAATGGATCTAATGGTAGCAATAGAAATACTCTTGAAGAAACACTTAAAGTTTTATTGCTAGCCAGACTAAGGGGAATGAAAACTTCAAGAATGTCTTGAAGAACCATGATAACTTACTTGGTCAATTGACAGGTAAGGTTGTTGGACTAACAAATGATGTGCAGATACTTGAAGCCAAATCCAAGAATATGGAGGCGCAAGTGGCAAAGAAAGCGGAAAGCCAAACCTTGATTTTTGCTAAGTTTGCAGGTAAACTGGAGCCTAGCCCAGTTGAAGAAGTTAAAATGATAAGAAGCAACAAAGAGAAAGCTGAGGTACCTGACACAAATCATGCGCTAGAGTACAATTATATCATTGTACATTTTGTCAAGATGATATCCATGAAGTATTCACTACTGGAGGTAACTAACGATGAGGCATATAATGTCTTTGTTGAACAAGTTGCAACGAAGGTACATGAACTTGATGATGAAAGAAAAAAGTTATTCAGTAAGTTACCAACTAAGCAAGAGGATGCTTTTGAACCTACTATAGAGATTGAGATAGGATTTAATAAGTTTAGTGCTTTATGTGATCTAGGGGCAAGTGTCTCCACTATCCCCAAGTATGTTTATGATAGTCTCAATCTTGGTCATTATGTTAATACTTAGATTATATTGAATATGGATAACTCTAATTTTACTCAGGCAGTAGGCATTAAGCATGGAGTTATAGTTCAAATTAATGATTGCCCTATCATGATTGATCTTGTTATAGTATATATGCCTGAAGATCCAGTTGCTCCTACAGCTCTTGGAAGACCTTTTCTAAGGACTTTCGAAGCTATGATAAATGTGTTTGAGGGAAATGTTTGTTTTGATTTACCAGCTAAAGATCCCTTTAAAAGGCATTTCCCTAGGAAAAATAAATTGAAGACCTACATGATACTTCATGAGCTTGCGTTGGTTTTTCCCTTGAAGAGGAAAGGGTGATGCAACAAAGTAGAGATAAGTATTTCCATCAGTTAGGAACCAAGGTATCAATCTAGTAGAAGTTACAAGCAAGTCTCCAATATATGCACCTGCTCAAACAATCAATCACTTGCACCCAACATGATAAAGGGGTTGTCAATCCCTCCACAGTCACTTGCAAGGATTAGATCTGATAGAGATAGATATAAAAGATTACTAAACGGTAAAATAAAGTAAAAGTAAATGAATTATAGCAAGGTATTTTTGGTTTGGTTTTATAGATATGAAAATATATGATGGAAAATAGACCCGGGGGCCACACTAGAGGCTTCTCTCTTGAATAAAGCATACAGTGGGTAAACAAATTACTATTAAGCAATTGATAGATGATGCCTGCTAGAACTACTTGGGTATTTCCCCAAAGAGGAAGGAATGATAAAGCATAGCGACGGTAGGTATTTACCTCAGTGATGAGACCAAGGTTATCGAACTAGTAGGAGAACCTCCTAACACCACGTAAATAGCACCTGCACACAAACAACAAATACTCGCAACCCGACGTGTTAAAGGGGTTGTCAATCCCTTTCGGGTACGGCGCCTCAAGTAGGCAAGTCAACGTGAGATAATTGTGGTAGATAGGATAAATAGACCACAGAATAAATAAATTGCAGCAAGGTATTATTGTATTTTTGGTTTAATATAGCTGAAAATAAAATCAAAGGAAAATAGATCGCAAAGGCAAATATGATGAAAAGAGACCCGGGGGCTGTAGGTTTCACTAGTGGCTTCTCTCGAGAAACCTAGCAAACGGTGGGAGAACAATTACTCTTGGGCAATTGATAGAACTTCAAATAATCATGACGATGTCCAGGCAACAATAATTATATAGGCATCATGTCCAAGATTAGAAGACCGAATCCTGCATGCATCTACTACTATTACTCCACACTTCGACCGCTATCCAACATGCATCTAGTGTATTAAGTTCATGGAAAAACAGAGTAATGCAATAAGAACGATGACATGATGTAGACAAGATCTATTTATGTAGAAATAGACCCCATCTTGTTATCCTTAATAGCAACGATACATACGTGTCATTTCCCCTTCTGTCACTGGGATCAAGCACCGTAAGATCGAACCCATCACAAAGCACCTCTTCCCATTGCAAGATAAATAGATCAAGTTGGCCAAACAAAACCCAAATATCGGATAAGAAATACGAGGCTATAATCAGTCATGCATATAAGAGATCAAAGAAGACTCAAATAACTTTCATGGATAAAAACTCAGATCTGATCATAAACTCAAAGTTCATCGGATCCCAACAAACACACCGCAAAAAGACTTACATCATATTGATATCCAAGAGACCATTGTATTGATAATTGAGAGAGAGAGAGAGAGAGAGAGAGAGAGAGGAAGCCATCTAGCTACTAACTATGGACTTCTAGGTCTAGAAAGTACTACTCACGCATCATCGGAGAGGCACCAATGGACATGATGAACCCCTCCGAGATGGTGTCTAGATTGGATCTGGTGTTTCTGGAACTTACGGTGGCTGGAATTGATTTCCGTCGACTCCCCTAGGATTTCTGGAATATTGGGGTATTTATAGAGCAAAGAGGTGGTGCGGGAGGCTAACGAGGAGGGCACAACCCACCGGGGCGTGCCTGGGCCCCCAGGTGTGCCCTGGTGGGTTGTGCTCCCCTCATAGCTCCCCTCAGGTGCGTTCCTGGCCCATTGGATGTCTTCTGGTCCAAAAAAATGCACAAAAAGTTTTGCTGCGTTTGGACTCCGTTTGGTACTGATTTCCTGCGATGTAAAAAACATGCAGAAAGCAGCAACTGGCACTGGGCACTATGTCAATAGGTTAGTACCAAAAAATGATATAAAATGACTATAAAATGAATGTAAAACATCCAAGAATGATAATATAACAACATGGAACAATAAAAAATTATAGATACGTTGGAGACGTATCAGCATCCCCAAGCTTAATTCCTGCTCGTCCTCGAGTAGGTAAATGATAAAAACATAATTTTTGTTGTGGATTGCTGCATAACATGTTCATCACATAATCTTTTCTTGATAGCATGGACATTTGGACTTTTATATGGTTCAAAGAAATAGTCTAGTTTTGACATGAAGACTTCAATACTCAAGCATACCAACAAGCAACCATGTCTTTCAAAAAATCTACACTAAAGCAAGTTATCTCTAGCCCATTATGCTCAACAATTGATCCATTCATGAAAAACACTCGAACATTAGCTACACCCAATGCTCAAATATGATCATAGTGCCCCTTAGTTGGTGCTTTATAAGAGAAGATGGAGACTCAAATTCAAAATAAAATTTGCATAAAGTAAAAGAAAGGCCCTTCGTAGAGGAAGTAGGGATTTATAGAGGTGCCAGAGCTCAAAGCGAAAATTGAGAGATAAAAATTTTTTGGGAGGCATACTTTTCCCACCAATGAAAATGACTTAGATCTCCCAACACTTTCCATGCTAGATACATCATAGGAGGTTCCCAAACAGAAAATAAAGTTTATTCCTTTTTCCACCATTACTTTCACTTTCCATTGCTAACTGTATCCACGGGTGCCCTCCATACCAACACGGTCCAAGGAATTTATTATTTGACAACATAAAGTAAATTCATTTTTTCATTTCGAGACTAGACATCCCTAATACCTTTGCCATACTCTCATGCAATGACACGTGAATAAACACTCATCGCGAGAAAAACACATCTAGCATGGATGTGACGCCCCCGATTCAATCGTACACTAATCATGCACGCAAATGTGTACGATCAAGATCAGGGACTCACGGGAAGATATCACAACACAACTCTAAAACATAAATAAGTCATACAAGCATCATAATACAAGCCAGGGGCCTCGAGGGCTCGAATACAGGTGCTTGATCATAGACGAGTCAGCGGAAGCAACAATATCTGAGTACAGACATAAGTTAAACAAGTTGCCTTAAGAAGGCTAGCACCAACTAGGATACAGATCGAAAGAGGCGCAGGCCTCCTGCCTGGGATCCTCCTAAACTACTCCAGGTCGTCGTCAGCGGGCAGCACGTAGTAGTAGGCACCTCCGGTGTAGTAGGGGTCGTCGTCGACGGTGGCGTCTGGCTCCTGGACTCCAGCATCTGGTTGCGACAACCAGAAAGAAGGGAAAGGGGAAAAAAGGGGGGAGAAAGCAACCGTGAGTACTCATCCAAAGTACTCGCAAGCAAGGAACTACACTACATATGCATGGGTATATGTGTAAAGGGCCATATTAGTGGACTGAACTGCAGAATGCCAGAATAAGGGGGGATAGCTAGTCTTACCGAAGACTACGCTTCTGGTCACCTTCGTCTTGCAACAGGCAGAAGAGGGTAGGTCGAAGTCCTCCAAGTAGCATCGCATAGCATATTCTACCCGGCGATCCTCCCCTCGTATCCCTGAGGGAGAGCGACCACCGGTTGTATCTGGCACTTGGAAGGGTGTGTTTTATTAAGTATCCGGTTCTAGTTGTCATAAGGTCAAGGTACAACTCCAAGTCGTCCTGTTACCGAAGATCACGGCTATTCGAATAGATTAACTTCCCTGCAGGGGTGCACCAACTTACCCAGCACGCTTGATCCCATTTGGCCGGACACACTTTCCTGGGTCATGCCCGGCCGCGGAAGATCAACACGTCGCAGCCCCACCTAGGCACAACAGAGAGGCCAGCACGCCGGTCTAAACCTAAGCGCACAGGGGTCTGGGCCCATCGCCCATAGCACACCTGCACGTTGCGAGGGCGGCCGAAAGCAGACCTAGCCTAGTGGCGTTCCAGTCCAATTCGGCGCGCGCCGCTCCGTCGCTGACGTCTGAAGTGCTTCGGCTGATACCACGACGTCGGGATACCCATAACTACTCCCGCGTAGATGGTTAGTGCGTATAAGCTCGTAGCCAACTCAGATCAAATACCAAGATCTCGTTAAGCGTGTTAAGTATCCGCGAACACCGAACAAGGCCAGGCCCACCTCTCTCCTAGGTGGTCTCAACCTGCCCTGTCGCTCCGCCACAAAGATCCACACAGAGGGCCGTCGGGACAAAGGTCCTTTCAGCCCCCAATCCGTGAATCACTCGCGGGTACTCTTCGAGCTGACCCGACTTTAGTCACCATCTGTATAGTATGTATGTATGTATAGTATATACCCGTGATCACCTCCCGAGTGATCACGGCCCAATAGTATAGCAAGGCAGACTGACAAGAATGTAGGGCCAATGATGATAAACTAGCATCCTATACTAAGTATTTAGGATTGCAAGTAAGGTATCAACAGATGTAGCAACAATGTCAGGCTATGCATCAGAATAGGATCAACAGAAAGCAGTAACATGCTACACTACTCTAATGCAAGCAGTATAGAGTAGAATAGGCGATATCTGGTGATCAAGGGGGGAGGGGCTTGCCTGGTTGCTCTGGCAAGAGAGAGGGGTCGTCAACTCCGTAGTCGAACTGGGCAGCAGCAGCGTCGGTCTCGTAGTCTACCGGAGATAAGAGGGGGAAGAAACAATGAATACAATGCAAACATAAACACGACGATGCGTGACGCGACAATGAGCGATGCTAGGTGTGCCCTAACGTGGTATGAGGTGGTACCGGTTAAGGGGGGAAACATCCGGGAAAGTATTCCCCGTGTTTCGCGTTTTCGGGCACAGGAGCCAGAGGGGGAAAGTTGCGGGTTCGATAGGTTAGGGGTGTGTGGCAGACGAACGGACTGCGTATCCGGATTCGTCTTGTCGTTCTGAGCAACTTTCATGTTGAAAATATTTTAATCCGAGTTACGGATTAAAAGATATGATTTTCTAAAGATTTTATTAATTTCTGGAATTTAACTAATTAATTAATTAATTCAAAAAAAAATGGATTTATGACGTCAGCATGATGTCATGCTGACGTCAGCAGTCATCAGGGTTGACTTGGTCAACCTGACATGTGGGTCCCGTTCGTCATACTCTGTTAGTTAATTAACAGTAGTTAATTAGGTTAATTAGCCATTAGGTTAATTAATCAGGATTAATTAAATTAATTATTTACTTAATTAATTAATTAATATTTTAATTATTATTTATTTATTTTTTAACGTTCTGGGGTGGGACCCTGTGGTCAGTGGCACTGAGTGCCCAGTCAGCATTGTTGACCACGGTCAACGTGGTCAACCGAGTCCAGGGGGGCCACGGGCAGCGACCCAGAGGCGGGCCACGTCGGTGCCAGGCAGCGCCGGCGCCGGAGCAACGCCGGCGAGGCCATCCGCGGCGGCCGAACGCCGGAGATGGCCGGAATCGCGCTATGGCGCGCCATTCGAGCCCTGTTCGGGCGCGTTCGAAGGGTGGGGCTGGGCCGCATCCAACCGTGATGGTGGCGCGGGCCGTAATGGCCGGAATCTTCGTCGGCGGCGAGTGGAGGCGGTGGTGGCGTTCGGGAGGTTGCGGGAACAGGGCTACGGGGCGCAGGGGGCGTGGCCAGGGACGGGGCGAGAGGGAGGCGCGGGGTGCGGTAGTGCGCAACCCGGCGTGG